>NC_056749.1:243469801-243679817 GCF_019279795.1 Protopterus annectens | reverse complement strand
GTGGAGAAGGGCCACCTGTCACCCTCAAGGGTCCGGTTGTGGTGTAGGGAGATCCAGCGTAGTCACTGATCCCCTATGCCAGCTCGAGGCAAGAGTGGCGCAACTCACGGGTGAGCCTGCCCCTCCTACGCAGCCCCCAGCACAGTGACCCTCGGGTCTGTGAACGTTCAGTGGTGACTGCCCTTAGGTGGGAATCTCAGTCCCACTGTTACCATCTGTGGGCTCATGGGCTTGCGATTTCCAAACATCCATCCCCGTCAATTGTGTTCACCCACCCCATGTGTCATACTCCGCCCCTGTATGCATCTTGTTTGTCTTGTCTGTTTACCTCCCCAACCTACCTCCCCAAACATACCTACTTCCTCTACCTCACTTTCCACTCTCACCTGAAAAAAAAAAGGCAATCGGTACCCAAAAAAAAATTACGCCCCATACATAGCTGCCCATTTCACACACATGTCTGCTGGACATGTAAACTGATAATTATAATTGGCAGTACAACATACTTTGTTGTCCTCACCCCTCTCAGGGTGGAAGGTTTCAAATTTCACTCCAAATTTGCAACATATGCACAGCTGTTGCTGGTAAAGAAATGGGCAGCTATGGACCTTCCCTACACCCATCCTGCACATCCCGAGCTGGTTTCCCTACTGTCTTTCCCTCTTTGTGCCCACTTTTTCACCACTTTCCTATCTCCCCATTTTCTTTTCTTTCAAAGAAATTAGCGCGGGGTTAGTGGGAGTAAGCACTTTTAATCAGAACTAAGCAGGTTTAAGTGAGTGTGCGCATGTGTGCACTTAGCTAAGCATCGCTAAGCATCACGCAAACCCACGCAAACCCACTTACAACTGCTTAAAAGTGCCTTAGTCACTCTATGTCAGGGCCCTTGTTCTGCTCAGCAGCAAAATAAAATATCTCTGTCAGTCTCGAACTCCAGACCTTGGACACACTAGACTGCATGAAGTACCACTAAGCCACAACAGATATACAATAACTTGGTGCTGAAAAAAATATATCATGCATTACAATGAGTGAATGTAAAGGAAAAATAGGAAAGCCATAACACAAAGCTTGTTCTGTGGATTTTTACCAGCAATTGTTGTGGAATTGCATTACATGAGCGTGATGTGAGAAGCAGCCATTCAAGCAGCAAATAATGTTACAGAGGCACTTTACAACCCCCACACAGTATCATAGCAGGACAAACACTGGCATATCTGAGTAGGGCAGAGGCCATACCTCCTAACTGTGACAACTTTCCAGGGATGTCCCTGATTGTGAAACATATTTTAGCTGTGTCCCTCCGAATCCCTCAGAAATGTACTGACGTCAGTCAGAAAGGTGGGCTATTACACAATGAATACTGACAATAATAACAGTAGACACTGCTTGTACTTCATGAAAGGAGTACTAATCCATATGCACTGCTTCACTGAAGTCTACACCTACTGTCCCTATTATGTGTAAGGTGTACCTCACTTTCAACTACCTATCCCTGACTCCATGCAAAGATGTATCTGAGTGTTCCATAGGCTTGGCAGAGGCACAAACACACAGGCATATAAGCTATACTGCTGTTACACACTCTGCAAATAGCTTTGGTAGGACCTCCACAAGCATACCCTTTGTAGGAGTACAACACAGAAATACCAAAGGATGTAGCCATGTACTGGTAGCAACTGACTGTAACAATGCCATTGTACCAGTCCTGAAAACACCTGTGAGGTGCACAGACAAAGAATGACAGTGTAACTTCTGGCTACCATCTGGATAGGTTCACAGTTGGGAACTATGCAGACAGACCACCTGCCTTGATAAACTGACAGGCACACACCAATCCTTTAAGTCCAGTAAGATAATATTCACACATTAATACATAATGCTCTCTGTATGCATGCATCCACCCCCCACAATTAAAAGATACTTGTGTGTTTAGGGTCTACCAAGGGTGTAGGTAGACATACTCAGTACTGGAATTGTCCAGTTGTCCTGCAAACCCTGTGCTAATGTCAACAATAAAAAACACAAACCCTGCAGAAGTGAGTACATTAATATACACGGTATAACAGTTCACAAACAGTTCATGTGCCAAAAGAATACGTCTCAATAACTACATTTGTATGGCAGTTAATTATATGAGTAGAAAAGAAACTACATAGTCACATAAATGTTGCGTAAGCATTTATAGGGGTGAGTAAAACTCTACACTGATAGCTCTGTACTGGAAGTGGCAACAGTCAGGTCTGAGTACAACATGTACATCACTGTCTACACCTCTAGCTTCATTTATAAGATGTATACCAACCTTCTGACTTACACAACAGTGTCCACAGCAAACAAGCATGGGCCCCACTCTGGAAATCTGAAAGGGCTATGCCTACATACCTTAGCAATTTATAGCATTGGGTTGCTATGACAGTGAGTACTGCAATTACCACACAGCAGGCTGTATGCATTTACCAAATGCTGGGCAACAATTGGTGCAGAGGGCATCACATGCACATGCGCAGATACCTATAAAAGCAGATTGTACTTGCTATTCCCACATGCAATCATTACATTGCACGTGTAAGCAACTGTACAACTCCTGCAGAGTATTGTCAAACTGTAGCACGTAAGAAATAAATATATAATTAGGTAACAAATATATAGACCTAATTAAAAACTAAAGTTATTAATTAAGAAAACAAAATAATTAATAACCACAAACTAAACTTAAGTAAGAATTTTTACTTAATAAAAAAAAACTGTCAAAGCATACACAGACGGACCTGAAAGGGGCAAACAGGTATGTAACAGTTTGTAGCTACTGGCAAGTAGTAGATGTTTATGAATAGTACTGTACATCCTCTGAAACATGCATATGTGGCAGCAGTAGGTATGTATGCACTGATGACATGCATAACTACTGCCATGGAGAAATTGGTGTGTAGCTGTGTGCAGTGGGACATAACTGTGACATATGTAGCTCAGCATTATATGTCAAACATCTGAACATGTTATCTGTGGTCTGTACAGTACTGTGTATAATGGCAGTTTGGGGGAGTAGTGCAAACACCTATATAAACTTGGATGTGACAGAGTAAGACATGCATGATAGTCACATAATGTGTAGCTTAGCATTGGCAACTGCTGTACCAGGCTAGTATAGTAATGTATCATTTGCAGCTATATATACTCTTGTACTATTACTGTATGCACACATGTGACAACTGTCCATGTTGTAGCAAGGCCCAACAGGTCATCCGTGAGGTGTACGGACTTACAACAGTGTGGACCCTGTGTCTGTATGGCACACACATATGGCGAGATATATATGAGTCTGATATATTAGCATCTGAACATGTGCATAGAGCAAGGGACATACTGCAAGTGTTTGCGAAGGGTGGACATTTATATGTTGGTGCAGGTTGTTATGTGCATATTTATATGTAGGTTGTAGTGTGTGTCAAACAAGACAGCATACAGTGCTGGCATATGACATGTGTTGTTCAAACGCCATGGGTATGATTTGTTAGGTTTATAGTCTTCCAGATGGGGGTCCTGCTAAAGATGCATGGGCTGAGAATACCTTCCATGCATTCTGCACAAGAATGTGCAATATCATTGCATAACTGTATCCCTCTCAACTTTTGCATAATTGATATACCCACCATGAAAGGTGGACTGTATATGTGCCGATATGTATATCTATGTGTACACCACCGGATGTTCATATGTACGCTCAAGCTCAATGTTGTACATGTATTGCCATCCCTGTTGTTAAAAGCCCTGTACCCATGAACTACCACATAGGTGGTAGTCTACTCAACACCGAAAGTGTGATTAGAGACTACGGGACACAGGTGGACAGTAGTGTCCCTTATGATAATCACAGTGCCACACTAGTCATGTAAAATGAGTACAGCCCACATGTCATCAGTAAAGATGTGTCATCCATGGAAACAGAGGTCAGTGTTCCACTCTACTCATCAGTCATAACACCCATCATAGAGTACAATGGCCCTGTTGGTATGTACCTCAGAAGACATCCACAGCAACTGCAGATGACAGACACATACCTCACAAAGAGTATTACCGGACTCAAACAGATGCCCTATGCTGACTGTCTTACAAAACCACAGCTACACTGTGTCGCATACCGCCTACCCAGGGGCTACCTCTGCCTAACATACAAAGCTAGGCCAAATCCACAGGTGTTGGACATGCTCCATGTAAACAGATGAAACTCCATACAACCACATACTGTACTGATCTAAACCTTGTAACATCAAAAAGCAGAACATGCTTGAGTGGCACATTATCATCTCAGACACATACCATACTCTGGAACTAACTACCTATCAATAGCAAATGAAGGTCCTCATTAGCAGTTACCATGAATAATCATGATGATTGGATGTGAGATGGGAAACACAACCTGGTAATCACCTCTGTGGCTCTGCATGATAGGGGCACATGAACCTACATTACATGGGTGTTGAAGGGCAGGGTACCATATGGCTAGGCTTCCATAGGCCCTACAGATAATAGCCTATTAGCTACCTAGGACCTGATACACACACACATGTACCTGTTGCATCACATGCTATGTGAGGTTGACTGGGTGTGATGGAGAATGTGTAGGCGAATGTGTCAAAGATGTGTATATGTGTGATAGCCTAGTGGGAAACTGTGTATACCATGGTATGTAGTGTTGTAGCTCTAATCCCATCAAAAGGTACATATGCTATTGCTAGGCAGGAAAAGCAGTATGGCATGTGGTGTGACGTAGTCCCATGGTGTTGACTGGAGTGTGCCATTGTAGGCTAAAGCAGTACATGTATGCTTATTGATTGTTAACACTAGTGAATATAAATCACGTATGAACTGTAGTACTACCTGAAGCTGTAGGCCTAAACAGCACAGTATGGTTTATATCCACATTGCTTGGTAACACTGTTTTGTTTGTCACCTGTAGTCCTCACACATTACATACCTCAGGCATGAGGTTTTGTAGGTGCTGACACACAGTACTGTATGGTACACAGGTAAATCTAATCTGGGTTGCCATACCTTTGTGTCTTGTAGGTATGTCTGATGTGTGTGTGGGTATGCCTGTAACATGGCCTCGGTGGTATGTGTGTCACAGGATATAAGTGCATATCTAGCAACATGTATATTGTAGTACAGCAGTATGCCACCTATAGTGATGAATGTGCACATATGTTACTGAGGGGTTTGCTATCAGCAAGTAGTGTGGTGTACTGGTAGTACTGTAACTGTACTGTACATTCATTTCAATGGACGACAAATGTCTGTATGCATTAGCTTCATATACACCTCCTGTGGCTATGTGGTGCATTGTGTCACATACAGTGTGCCATGTACTGTTATATAGTCTTACATACTGGTTCCACTTTGTTGCTGTGCAGAACATGGTTTGGTATATAGTATGTGCCAGGCATTGTCAGGCAGTTGTGGGCTGAGCAGTCATATGTGGTATTAAAAGTGTGCATCTACTGACAGCCAATAGGTTGCTATAGATGGCATTTCATTGATGTCTGTACTTTAGAAAGGTAAGTGCGCCACATGACTTGCTCACAATTACTGTTTTATTGTCTTCCAGGGACATGTCTCACAACAGGAAACCTGCATATTCCCCTGAGGAGGAGGAAGTCAAAGACGCACTCATACACCATTACAACCTGCTGTTCTTCAGAACCTGCCAGGACCAGCATAGGTGCACTACACTGTGGCAGGATGTTGTCCATCGGGTGAATGATGTAGGCATGCATAACTGGACTTATGAGCAGGTACGCCATCACTGCAGTGATTTAATCAGACATGTCCGGCAGCATGCCTCAGATGTCCACAGACAACAGCTTTCCACAGGTGGTGGTGCCGCAACACACCCCCCCCTCACCAGAGTGGAAGAGCTGCTCCTCAGCGTGGTGGCTCCTGGCCAACCAGTACAACACACCTGTGTCATCATGGAGGCTGGAGTAACCCAGCACGGCGATACAGAGCGTGCAGGTATCATGGCATATCTGTAGACCACTGTTATCTCAATTGTTATAGCATGCATTTATCAGATGTGTACTGTGTATGCAGAAGATGTGGAGCCTGGTGTCATGCAATACTGATAATTTGGGACATTATCTGTATGCCTGTGACGGCCACCTCATGTACTACTGTAAAACTGCAAACTCACAGCAGCAATGCCATAGTTGTTGACACTGACAAACTGTCACATATCCTTGCAGGTCCCTCTGGTGTGATAGCAAGACAGCAGACCCATGCTGGTGAGTGGTCTACATTTAATATAGCATATAACATGTGCATGTCATAGGAGAGTTGTAGGCCATATACACATGTTAAACACTTACACATAGTGCATGCTCTGCATGTTCTCTGTGGAACTATGCACATCCCAGTAACATGAGTAGCTGCCTCAAACACATGCAATACACAGAGCATCAAAAACAATTGTGGTACACTGTAGTGGACATTGTATAGGCAAAGTCAATACACATGCACACAACATACACCACGTTGTCATATGCAGTATGTGTTAATATGATACACATGGCATATGTAGACACCTGTTGTAAGGTCATACTCCAGTATCCCAAATGTCATCAACACAGCACACATACTATACCTGAGGGGTAGAGGCCTATCATGGAGCAGTGTGACACGCGTCAACACACAACACAGTCATTTTAGGCAATGCTCCCTATTGAACACCTGACATGCTCATGTAACAACTGGCTGTGAAATGGTAAATGTAGCCTAAGTGGTGCAGGTCAGGTACAGCAAGATAGCTGCCAGTGTGACATACATTAGTGGCCTTGAGTGATCATATGATGCTACCTGATGATGGCTCATGGTATTACACTACATCCAGTTACAGTACCTACAGTACTACACATAGCATTCATTGTTATACACCTGACAGTTGTGTGCATCCGGCCATGGTATGTAAACCTATGAGTGATGGTGCACAGGACATTGGAAAGCATTTCAGACTTGCACTGCAATGTTGTGTCCATGTACACATTGTGTTCCAGGGTGAGGCCAATCATTGAACAACACACATGCATCAACGACATGTATACTGTTATCAACAAGGACTCTCTACACTCGCACTGCATGCTGCTGAGCAACACACATCCTGCATGCTGACACGTGTGATAGGACTCTTTGACTTGTGATACTGTACTCCATCATCAACCACTAATGAATATTTTCCACATTGCTGTTGGTGTGTGTGTGTGTGTCAACTTGACTGAGTAGTGTATTTGTGTGCATGTGTGCATGTGTGCATGTGTGCATGTGCACATGTGCGTATGTGTGCATGTGTGCATGTCTGCATGTGTGCATGTGTGCTAACATCCTGTACAGACGGTAAAGTGTGTTTCCTGTCTCCCTCTCACAGGTGCTGAGGTATTGTTGAATGAGTGCAGCAGGGAACCTGAAGTCACTGCCACAAATAGTGAACATGATGATACATGTGTTGTGGCACAGGCAGGTTTGACAAGGTCTGTCATTGGTCCGCCAATCGACAGTACACAGCTTTCCACCCCATCTATGCGCACATACATACTGCCAATACATCCCTCAACACCAATGACCTTAGGTGAGGAACAGCATATGGTAGGCATTGACCAGGACAGTGTGGTATCTATGGCACATGCAACCCCACACAGCAGCCATGCCCAGACACCCGGAATGGTACCACATAGGCATATGTCCAGGGGTTCTCTTGGGAGCACCGCTGGTCGTAATGCCCCTGGCAGATGTGCCCGCACAGGTCTCACAACCTCAGATATGTTCTGGGCTGTAATGCAAGCACAGGCACATATGGAATGGTACACTAGGCAGGGACTAAGGGGGCAGAAGGCTCATAACACAGCTATCAATGACAGTCTCCATGACCTTGCCGGTGCCATCCGTAATTACACCAATGTCATTGATAGACGTTGGGGGGAGACACTAGATGTCCTCCGCAATGTAATGTCCATGTGCCAGGACAGTGCAGGACGGCTGGGACGTCGACGTAGACTTATGCCAACAACATCATCAGCTGGCAGTCATCGTGGATGACACACAAGTGCCAGCCGCTCCCGTAGTGGCAGTACCAGCCCCAGCAATGTTGTGGCTGGGCTGTCGGTAGACCGTCCGAGACAACCACGTGCACATAGCTCTGGCTAGTCCCAGCAGGGACATGGGTCCAGTCAACATCCCTCTGCCTCTGACGATAGTACCCAGTCTGGCTTAGTACCCGATACTGTCCATGTCACCCCTGCCAGGCACAGGTACTGTGTCCATGGCCAGAGACAGTGATCTGTACAGCCTGGCAGGTACAGTCTGTGGCTGTCGCACAACCTCCCATATTTGGCAGCCACAAGGGGGTACTGTATGCATGCAGACACACACACATAATACCAACACCTAGGGCTAACACATACACACACACATTACATCAACACTGACCCATACTGTACTGTTGTCCCTCACACACACACACACACACACACACACACACACACACACACACACACACACACACACATACATGTCAATTGGATGGGTCATTGTCGGGCTCTGGCAAACCAATAACACACCCTGTGCATATGATGAAACTCTGCCACCTCCTGTCATCTGTGACATTGATGCAGGAGCAGGCTAACATGGTGCTGATGCACAGGGTGACCTAATAGCAGTGTAGCAATGTTAGCATGTTGTCAACAGTAAAGTGTAATGATATCCTTGTAGGTATATCTGAGCAGGCATCATGCATCAAAGCTATGATCATCAATGTAGTATTGTTTACACCAGTGTTAATTCCAAACATGGATTGTCCGCCCATGTGCCACTTGGCTGATGTGTGTGGTACTGGCAGCATGTGTTGGTGAGTGGACATTACGTCTGTGATGTGTGCAGTACAGATTTCAAGGTGTACATTTGTGAACATGGTGGAGGTACACTGTCTGCATGTACATGCATGGTGGACACGTAGGAAGGGTGACATGCCCTGTTTTACACAGTGTTAACACTTCATATTTCCTATTGGTGTCCAGTATGCATTTTACTACACATATGTCACAACTTAGGTACACGTGTGTATGGCATGGAATGATACTATGCTGTGGGTGATACTGTTAATATCGGTCATTGGTTTGCATTCTGGTGGTGTACATAACCTCAACAGCCTGATATTAACCAATCGTTAGATGATGCCTTGACAACTGACACACAGCTGTAGGATACACAGTAGCATTTGAATCATTCTGGTACTGTACTATACCAGTTACCAGTGGTATTGACCACCACACATTCCCGTGACCACTCCTATTTGGCATGTGGCCGTCCTAGGTACAAGCAGACACATTAGGGATATGTCCGTCCACATCTGGTAATGCATGCATGGCCTACAATGCATTCTCCAGATTAGACACATCCTCCACAAGGGTATCATACAGACAGATACCTGTTGACAAACCCATGCTGTGAAGCTATGAGCCAACTATAGCATAGTCAACCACATTTACTACAAATAGTATCCTGACAGTACCACATTGGTAGTAGCCCACAACATGTAGCAGGGGTACCGATGTGTACATACAGCCACATGTGATATCATCTGTCCTTTGATATTCACATTCCCAAAGTTATACTGATGTCCCTCAGTGTATCACATAAGCAATAAAGGGTCTGTATGCATATCCACGGAGTTGTTGTACACCTATAATGAATGTCCATTAATGACAGACTGTGTTGTGTTTGCACATGTCTGAAATATGCCCCAGGCATAAACCCTCACTCACACTATTCTATAGAAACTGTCATGTGTGTGTGTGACACAGATGACCTAGGGCACAGATCACTACAGTGGCTGGACTTGTCACATACATACATATGTGATCTATGGTCTGAGAAGCAGCAGCACCAACTGTCAATGGTAACAGATGTATTTGTGTTGAAAGCAGGCTTCACACCTATGAAGTTATTGAGGTCACCTATACATATATGTCTTGGCCACACAGTTACCAATTGAGGTAACATGTACATATGTGTATTTGTTACACAGATACCTGAAGTGTGCAATGCACATACTGTTGTTTTACTGATATGTCATACAGTAGTAAAAGCAAAACCCACACCACATTGATCAACAATGTCTCACACACACACACACACACACACACACACACACACAGCAATTGCAGGATTCAAACCCCTACCTAACTATGTTACGATACTAGAGAGATACGCATTAACACGACGCGCTATACTTTACTGGGAGTTTTCATTTCCACTGCTGTATTTGTGGGATACTGACATCATCAGACTTGCCAAAGAGGAATTCACCTCTTTTAATGTGTTTTCACAGTCTCCAAAAAGGCCACTCCTCTCAAAGGTAATCACACACACACACACACTCAGCAATTGCAGGATTCAAACCCCTACCTAACTATGTTATGATATTAAAGAGATACGCATTAACACGACGCACTATATGCTTTACTATGTGGTTTCTATTCTCCTGCTATATTTGTAGGATGCTGACATCATCAGACTGGACATGGTAATGTGTGTGCACTTTGTTTTATGCAATCCCAGGAATGAACCATGTGGGTCAGCAGGTGTGAACAGCTTGAATAGGACTCCACAATTCTTAGCTTGTGTGATCTATCTGTGGACAAATTGCCATTCCTTCATATGACAATACATATTTATGCACAGTTTGTTGGTTTTGTGGATACGACATGTGTCTGGGATGTTGATAAAGGGCTATTCAAAGTCTATGTGGGATGTGTGTAGCTCCTTTCAGTGATGTATGTCCTGGGTGGCTGCCTTGAAAACAGTCTAGCACGTTTGGGAAACATGATCTGCCCATTAACATACCACAGTTGGTTGGGTTGTGTGTTTGCCGGCTTCCCATAACTCTATTTCTGACTGCAATCATGATGGACTCCATGGCCTGGCAGTTCAGACTTCATAGGCTTATAGGACTATAGTTCCCATGGTCTGTTGGGCACCAACACTTGTGGGGTGTGCCATATGTTGCTGTAACACATTTAACAGTTTAAGATCCTGTAGAGAGGGTGAGGCTCAACAGACTGTTCAGGTGCAGGGTCTGTTTGTTCTGTAGTTCACTTATGACACATATGGGGAAACAATGTTATCCAAGTGATGCCATTCATCCGGCTTTGGGAGGAGCTGTTTACCCATTCTACATGTGATATCTCCTGGTATGATGATAGGGCCTTTTGTCAATGGGAGGTGAGTATGTATGTATGGGCCTGTCTGACAGGATGTCGGCATTGTCAGTCAGGTACAGTTGACCCTGACTCAGGACATATATGAGTGTACATTGTTATTTATGACATAGCTGAAGGAGGTGTCATGGTTCTGTCTGTACTCCTTCGCAGATAATCTTTCCAAAACACCAACAAACCTGACCACTAAACCCCTGTTATACTCTATTACACACTTAACACACTACTGATCCTTTGTGATCAGTCAACAGAGTATGTCATCATAATATCCTGGCATGTCCAAAGGTCGGTTTCGTGTGTACTCTCCAGTCCAGCTGGTGCATATTGGAATTTTGACGCAATGTTACAACTGCCTTATGTACACCGACAACCATGTCCTCCTCCCAACAAACTCAGATATATGTGAGAGATGCAACTATATAGACAAACAGGAGGCTGAGCTCTCTTGACCCATGACTGGCACAGTCTATCAGGTGGTGAAGGTAACCACACATACCACAAATCCAGTCTCACATAGACCTATAGCGACAGCAAACCAAATACATTACCACACAAAAACATACTCGGAGGCTCTAAATAAACTCTGCCTAAGCAGCAGAGAAATCCAAAGCAGACACCCAAACAACTGCTACCCCACAACAATACCCACATATCACATAGTTCACAAAGTCAGTGTGCCACACAGTCACTGCCCTTAGGGCTAAACAACACACCTAATACACTTGTAATAGGTGACTCTTATTGTCAGACACACTGATGTCCCACTCACCAGGCTGAACAAGGAGAAGGTCACTTTGAGCTGTCTGTTAGGTGCCAGGATCTGCCACATAACACATGCACTCAGGTCTCTCCAAAGCAAGTACAAATATGGCTCCATCATTGTCCATGCTGGTGTGAAAACCCTCAGACGTTCCTCCCTGGACTACATGACAAGAGACATAGAGGAGCTCTCTGATCATGTAGCCCAGGCCAGTATAACCCTGACCTTGTGTAGCATCTTACCCTCACCAAGGATGATTTCACAGTATACAAACTGATCACTTTTAACAGTTGGCTAACATGTTGGTGTCATTCAAAGGGGATCCAGTGTCTGTCAGCCTGGGATGAGATGCCCGACATGCCACGTAGCTTCTCTATGGACGGCTTGCACCTGTCACCCCTAGGCTTTCAAATACTGGCTAAGGCTCTTGCCACCCCCATAGTGGCTTTTTTAAGTGAGGCTCAGAAGACAAACCCACCTCCATAGACGTTACAAGGTAAAAGAAACTAAGGGTAATGCTGCTCAACAACAGATGTCTAACCCTCAAAATGCATGCACTCAGGACTATCCTCAGTATGGAGATTGTCAATATCTGTGCAGAAACCGACACCTAGTTCAGGCTCCCAAAAGCACACCAGCACTACCAGGTTTTACTTCATACCATGCTTTTCGGACACAAGACTTGGACTGGCCAACAAAAATAGGGGGAGTATCCATATACATCACACATACACACACACCACCAGGTTAGTAGCACTGCACGAAGCATCGGAGACCATACATGTGCAACTAACAGTGGCCCAAATGGCATTTCAGTTTGTAGACTGCTACAGACCACCCTCCCGAACTCAGGAACACCACTCGGTATTCCTGGGAACTCTAGAGAATATGAAGGTCTCTCCAAACACCATTATATTGGGTGACTTCAAATACACAAACATTGACTGGGAATACTACTCAAGCACCAACACCCTTGCACAACAGTTGCTAGGATTTATAGACTCAAACGCTATGGCACAACTGGTCACCACACCCACAAGAGGGGAAAACATGTGGGACATGATCATCACTAACATGGGGACTGTATGTTCCACACCAGAGGTATACCCCTCATTGGTAAGGTCAGACCACACATTTATCTCACTGGACATACATATCCCATCCACACCCCCATCCTAGGTAATCTCAGTGAAGAACTTCTCAAAAGCAAACGTCACACTTCTACAAACCGAGGTGGTATCCGTCAAAGACCCTGGGACAGTGGTAAATACGGCTCAGACCACTGAATCCTTTACAAATGCATTCTATCGACACCTACTGGAATGCATGGATCGTGCTATCCCAAATAACAACAAGACTCACTCCTCCAAAGGCAGGGGACCTGTCTGGTAGACCACGGCCATTAATAAGCTATACAACAAAAGGAGGAGGCTACTACATGATAGAGCACAGTCCCAAAAAGGGAAGGCATCTCTGATCAGTACTAGCAAAAAGCTACGATCACTCATTAATTCATCTAAGGGCCGCTTCTAACGGACACTTGCAAAAGACACTAAGGACAATCACAAGGCCTTCTTTAGTTATGTCAGGAACCTGGGTGGAAACTCCCAGATATGCTGTGAGTTACTGCATAATGACAAAACATACACTGAACCCACTGACATTGCCAACATCCTGGCAAACAGGTTCAGTGCAAATGCTCCCCCCCCATCCCCCTAAAGTGCAAATGTCCATCCCAACAGGGTGTAGCCTCCCTGACATCACAGATGAACAGGTGAGTGCTGCCCTCTCCAAAGCAGACAACACAGCATCAATGGGACCAGACGGTGTCCCGGCCTGCATCTTACACGAGCTTCATGACGAACTTAACACTCACATTAAGTCACTGTTCAATATCAGAGTTACTACAGGATATGTACCCAAGGAATGGCGTACAGCAACAGTGTTCCCACTCCACAGAGGTGGTGCCACAAGGGACCCTGGACAATATCACCCTATAAGCCTAACTAGCCTGGTCTGCAAAGCTATGGAGCATATCATCATGGAACCCATACACATAGACATCAGGAACCTACAGACACTGGATCGTACACAGTTCGGCTTTGTTGTGGGCAGATCTTGCCTCTTGAACCTGTTCGACATCTTTAAACAGTTACCAGGTCCATAGACGTAGAGAAGGTTGTTCAGACAGCCTACCTGGAGCTCGCAAAACAGTTCAACACAATACCCCCCTTGGGCATTATACATAAGCTCACCAGCTTCGATATCGACACATATGTCACAAGATGGATTGCTAACTGGATCATGGATAGCACCCACATGGTCAGTATTGCAGGTGCCATGTCTGACTATACACCAGTTAAAAGTGGCATCCCACAAGTCTCAGTCCTGGGACCTCTCTTGTTCAGTATATATTTCTCAGACGTACAGGCTAACACAGGAGGAATATGGCTGACCATGTTCGCAGATGACTGCAAACTGGGTGCCATAATCAACTCTCCAGCTGGCACAAGCATCCTCAAAAAGGGTCTCACAGAGATGGATAACTGGTGCCAGAGCCATGGCCTACAGCTAATTGCCATTAGATGCATAGTCATCCCCTTTGGTAATAACAACATGCCCACACATTACCACATAGGTGATAATCCATCACATATGGTGGGTGTTATTAGGGATTTGGGAACATGAGTAGTTAGTACTATTGCCTTTGACAATCACGTTGCCAATGTGGTTAGACAGACCTTCTATATAGCCCACCTTATCCCATAAGGTTTCACATCTAGATCAGGTGGGGTCATTGTGCCCCTATACTCATCAGGCCCATGCTTGGATACAATGCCCCATTTCGGATGTACCTTACCTGACACCTGCAGCAACTGTAATGGCCACATAAGTACCTCACCAAGTAGATCTAGGGACTCACACAGATGCCCTGCGCAGTTTGGCTATGGTAACCCCAGCTCTACTCAGTCGCTTACTGCCTACTCAGATGCGATCTGTGCCTGTTGTTTAAAGCCATGTCCATCACAGAATTAATGGACAGGCTCCACCTCAGGATATCCAAGTCCCTTAGAGCTACACGCTCCAGGGATGGAAACATCAGCACTGATATTAATAGGACATGCTGGAGGGGCAGATTCCTATCCCAGAGACTCCACTCACTCTGGAATGAGATCCCAGTCCCGCATACGCAGAGACCCCCACAGACCACCTACAGGAGACATCTTGACAATTGGATGGGTGATCGTATGTTTAGCCCTGGGATATCTTCTGGGTCCCTGCTAGACAGAGGCACAATAAACTAAACATATGTGGGCTATCTTGTGTGACCTATTATTCACAGGCACAGTCTACTAATCTAACAGTGTTGTGAAAGACAAACACACTCTGGCTAGGCTTATACATGCCCTAGGGCAGATAGCCTAGTATCAACCTCTGAACCTATGATAATGTTCGGGATGCACATTGTTTATTGATGATACTGATTGCAGGTTTTGTTTCTTCTTTGCTTTCCCACTTTCTATGAACAACCTAAGTATCTGCAGAACATATTTGATTATGACAGGGTTCCACTATATTATATATGTGTCTGTTGTCATATAACTGTGTGCACAAGGCGGATTGGTGAATAGCGAGAGGTTCCTGGGTTAACACATGCAACTGCCGGATATGTGTGGCCCACTGCTGTACTCAGACATGGCCTAAGTGTGTGAGCATGCCCAGTTCGGCCTTTCAGTGTTTTGTTGCCTGACATTTGTCTCATTTATTCAAGTGTGTGAGCATGCCCAGTGTGACCTTTCAGTATGTTGCTGTCTGAGGTCAACTACATTTGTTGGTGTGTGTGAACATTACCAATATTAACATTTATACTACATGTGTGTTGAAAATCAGGTTCTATTCTTACTGCAGGGCTCACCTTTGTGTCTTAACTTGACAGGGATTATGCTATGCCTGCAGGGTTTCCATGAGATACTTTGCATAGACTTATCAACATTTCTTCATACAAGCTGACCACTGACATACTGTCATGGTTTAGTGGTTCAGTACTATGACTATAGTGCACAATATCCTGGGTTCAAGGACTGTCACTGCTTCATATTTTCATACTGGGCAGAACAGACTGCTTCAGGAACAGTGAAGCAAATGTGACCATGTTTACCTGCTTTTGCTGAACTATGCCCAAATTTGACCAAACTTGCACAACATTGCTCAATGCTAACCAACATTGCTGAACAGTGCCCAATATTGCTCAACATTGCCAGAAGTTGTGCTACTTAGTGTGTGCAATTTTGTTTACATATACTAAATAGTGGTAAGAGCTGTTTAGCACTGCTTTATATTGCTTAACACATGGCAATCATGCCTCAGGTGGTGCTGCAGGTCTGCCTATGTCAGATGCACATATTACACTCCCTATACATGTTTGTTAACAGGTAGTGTCAAGTTAGGCATCCCTTTTACTATATGTGCAAGTCGGAGAGAGGTATCATTTCCAGGGTTCCTACTGGGCCAGTGTATATGCTATGGGTTGCCTCTTTGCCAAGGCCAAAGCATACTGGGCACACCTCCTTCTGCCTACTGGGGCAGGCTCAGGTTGTTCCTCCTCCGAGTTAAGCTATGCCTGTGATGGCCTTGGCAATGGTGGGGGGCTGTTTGGCCCGGCCCTATGCTGCTCCTGCTGCAGCTGTTTTCACAGGATTATATTATGTAGCATAGCACATACCATGACTATTTGGGTACATGTAGTTGGTGAGTACTGCAAGGCTCCACCAGATGTGTCCAGGCACCGGAACCATGACTTGAGCAGCCCAAACACATGCTCGATTACATTTCATGTTTGTGCGTGTGCCTCATTATGGCATTCCTGTTCAGGTGTGTGCATTTCTGATGGGTGTCATCAGCCACGGCTCGAGTGCATATCCAGCATCCCCCACTATGTGACCATGAGGGATGTCCCCATTGGCAAATGTCTGGTACAGCTGTGTCAGATGCCAGATATGGGAGTCATGGTAGCTTCCAGGGCAGCCAGCACACACATTCATTATTATGCCCTGGGCATCACACATGACCTGGCAGTTGATGGAGGGGAAACCCTTGCAGTTATAGTAGACCCTACCCCGCTCACCAGCTGGTGCTTTGATGCATATGTGCGTGCAGTCTATTGCACCCACTACCTCAGGGTATTCCACTATTTGCTGGAAGAGATGCATATTGCTGGCCAATACGTCATGGGAATTGGGGAAATATACATGATCACCGACATGTGCTGACATGGCATTCAGGAACTGGTGCAGTACCCTGGATGCTGATGCCTGTGAAATCCCCATCATATCACCAGTTGGTCTCTGGAAGGTACCTGTTGCTAGTATTCTTAGGCCAACACATACCTTGGTTTCCACTGGGATGGGTTCCTCTCTGTTGGTTCTGTGTGTGTGAGGCGTGGTCTGCACAGTTTAACAATTTGCTGCAAGAGGTCTCTGTCCACTCTATAGCGCTCCACTATCTCCAGCTCATGTAGCCCCTGGTAGGTTACCCTGGGCCTGTACACTCTTCTCCATCTCCTCACTGTGGGTTGCTCAGCAGCATTCACATTGTTACCACCCTCAGCATGTTGCATATGTCACCTTATAACAGCAATGGCAGCCCCTAACATTTATTTGTCTCAGTAAAGCTTTTTCAGTTTTCACTTCTATTATCTTACTGCAGTGTTGCAGTGTCTCTGAGAAAAACATAGTGGAAAGTTGTTTGCTGAATTTTACGTGCTGGGCTGGGCTGGGCTAGTGTACTGCCTGTGTAATTGCCTGATTCTGATTGTTTTCACCTGCTAGCTCTGCTAGTACTCCCTGGTTAACTTCCTACTATTTGTTGTGCTTCCTTATCCCTTTCTGTTTCCTCAGGGGGGCAGCGCTGCGCACACAAGCACAAATACGCGCACAACAGCTCACACGCACGCACCCATGCTTACATGGACTAAAACTTGCTTATTCTTGCCAAAATGTGCGCACACAGGCGCAAACACACTTACACGGGTTTCAACAACCTTACACTTGCTTACTCCGGCTTAAACGTGCGCACACAGGCACACGTGCACACACAGGCTTACTCGGTTTTACAGGCTCGCACACGCACGCATACATGTTGCAGGCACTTCTACAAGAAACTTTAGTGTTGTTCATGGCATACACCTTCAGTTTCTTGCCTTTAGCTAGGGTACCTGTCGACACACCTCTTCCAGTGATGAGTAACTGACAGCAGACACATGCCACTCTACTCCAATGAGCTTCACTTCTTTCAGACATACCCCCCTCATGATGACACCTATCTTCTACTCTGATACTCCCCTTATCCTACTCCTACACTCCACTGACTGTGCTCTTTTGCTATGTAAACTTGGGATTCACTATCCTTACCCTCATTTGCATAGGATTGCCTACTAATGCTTGGTTACATCTCTTAGACTGAGCTTCCCCCCTTAGCAACCTCTACTCGGTAGCCATGTTGTCTTCAGACTGCCATTCCCTTGCATTGTATATTAGGGATTACTATAAAATCCACATTTGTGGATTTTAATTATTGGTTTTCTGGTTTTTAGAGCGCAGCGCATTTGCGCGGCGCTGCGCTACGCTTACACGTCGGCGATAGGGATAAAAAAAAAAATTTATTTTATTTTAATTTTGCATCGGTGAACATTGCCAATGGCCATATTTTTGGCCATTGGCATGCTTCCTCAACTGGATGCATCCTTTTTTGGAGCTGTCACGGCTCCGTTTTGCTATTTGAAGAACCGTACTCAGTTGTCAATGGAGTACATTTCTGCAAATAACACTACTCTTACTCGGACAGGTTAGGGTTTCCTGAATCGCAAATTTACCTCATTTGCATAACTTTCAGCAGTAACTGAGGTAATTTGCATAAACTAGCCCTGTCCGTGTAAGGGGAGTTTTAGGAGCTCTCTTGCACGCCCCTGCCGGCTGTTCCTGGATCACTCGGTAGACATGTTGGCTGCATGGAGTCTTACTCTACTCTTAGACTCTGTGCAAGCCTTTGTGAATCCAGACCCTATATTTTAGACTAGATTTTATGAAGATAAAGTACATTTGGAGACAATTACGTGAAGAAGGGTGTTCCATACTATGGATGCAGGTAATGAGAAGACATTCATAACAGAAACTAAATGTTAGTGTGGAGAAGTCTATCGACACAGATTATAATAAAGTGTAGTGATTTTAGATGAGATTATAATAAAGTGTAGTGATTGTGGATGAGATTATAATAAAGTGATGTGATCATGGATGAGATTATAATAAAGTGTTGTGATCACGGATGACATTATAATAAAGTGTTGCAATCGTGGATGAGATTATAATAAAGTGTAGTGATCGTGGATGAGATTATAATAAAGTGATGTGATCATGGATGAGATTATAATAAAGTGTAGTGATCATGGATGAGATTATAATAAAGTGTAGTGATCGTATATTAGATTATAATAAAGTTTAGTGATCATGGATGAGATCTATGGAAAAGTTTAACACTCAGGGAAAGGCAACAATTGAAACTGAGAAGTTTGTATAGTAAGGTGGCTACTGAATTCTGGTATTGAAAGTTGGTAGTTACAATGTGGGCTGAGAGATGATCTTGTCTGGGAGAGGCACACTGTTAATGATAACTTCTGTTTAGGTATGTTTATTTGTGCAACAGTTACTATTGTCAAAATATGGTGTAAAGTTGGTAAATGAGTTCAATATCATAGTGTTTTTTACATCCCTTGAAAATTAATGTTTCAAATTGATTTAAGATATTTATCTGGCCTATTAGTTTATAGGTTACTAATGTATGTTTTAAAATTGTAGAATGGATTTATCCATATGTCTAAATCTTTGAATATATGTATTATGTTAATTGTGCTGCCTGTGAGAAAGGGGAGGTTGAACTTGTTAGCTAGATATGTTTTTGTAAGTACCTGACATCATAATCTTAGTTTTTTGAGGAAATTATTGTGTGTGTGTGAGATACACTTGTACTGGAAGAGGAAAAAGAGAAATTAGGAGGAGTCACTGACAATGTGAATTTATCTAGATAGTGTTTGAACCAGGTAAGCAGAGTGTCCTTTAGGTTGTTGTGGGGCAATGTTTAGATTAGCTTTGAATGACATGCAGGGTCAATATGCCTTTTATTGTTAATTCTACAAAGACAGTCTCAGTGATACTGCCTTGATCTATGTTGATGAATACATCATCAACTCATGAGAAAAGACAAAGGAGAGACTGTTCTCTTTGTGCAAATCATGATGATTGGAACAGAGTGTATTGTTTTGGCCAAGATAATTAGATCAACAGATATGACTTTTTCTAACGGTTATGAGAATATAGATGAGGTTGCTATAAGATGATAGTGGTCTGACTCTTTGGATTTTGGTACACTAACTTGTGAGATGATGATGAATACAGAGTCTACAGGCCAGGAAAGGAGCAGTGATAAGGGATGTGTTCATTACATGTTATTTTGGAATGATAATGAAAGTATTGGTAGCAGATGCAAATTCTGGAAATAGTCTAGCCAAGTCAGAGTGAACATGGGTCTTGATGTTTTCAGCTATTTATTTACAGATGAGAAAGGGACAGTGGAATAGTTGAAAGAAATGGAGAGGATGGAGATGATGCAGACAGAGATGAGTGGATTGTAGCTTGTGTTGCTTGTACTTTGTTGCCTACACTGGCAAACTGTGCAGCCAGATCTGTTGAGTTCTTGCATGTGAGGTCTGGTGGAGCATTTGCTATGAGGGTGTTGTTAATTAGTTTGCTTGAGGTGAGGGAATTCATCTCTTTCCATGACTGGGGGCTGTGCTTCATTGACCTTAGTTTTTGCTTTGTTTAGCTGCTTTAGTTACTTGGGTGTCAAATTGTGCATCAAAAGAGCAAGAGCCATTTGGTTACCAGATGCTTGATAAGCACTTGGAAAGCATACTCATATACATAAACATGTTAGATTCTTGCTACAATTATATTAAAATTATATTAAAATAATATTGCATATTGATTACCTTAATAGTATCCTTACCATTATTAACCACTAAAGCAGATTTATTCAGCTTAAATTACTGAATACTATTTCTTCAGTCGGCTGTTTGAAGATGAAAGCTAGGTTTGCTAAAAATAGCATTCTAGAGGAAATTGTACCTATCAATGGAACACACATCAGGTCAAATATCATTGAAGATATTTCAGATACCTTGATTCTTATGTGTCATAATAAGACCAATAAACATGCAGAGCTATGGATTAGCTGATACTACAATAAGAATTGTTAATCTCATTTAAATGCAAAGAACCTATCCATTTTTAAGTCTTTTTGAATATAGAATCCCTCCAACTGATACTTTCAAATCATCAGAATCACTCCTCATGAGGAGAAAGCTATATTCCATTTTTCTACATACAATCCAACCTTTGCTACCTCAAGCTTTAAAGCACGCATTACTTCTGTTTCAAGCCAAAATAATTGCCTATTTTGTCCTAAGGGAACAACATGAGTTTTCATTAAGAAAGTCAGTAATGGAAGCCAGCATTTGTAATCCAGCAAGCAGAAACAGAGGGACCCTACCAGACATGTTCTCCTGAGAGGCAAATATATTATTAGCAGTGAAAGAGTTATGACCAAGACTAATAATTATATTGTGCATATGATCTTTACAGTGCTTTAAATTCCTAGGCAAAAGTGCAACATCTATTCCAGAAGGTTCCAAGATTCCAGAGTTCTGAAATTTCAAAAAGTACTGAGATTGCTTTTGAATATTTGCCAGAAAACCATATGAATAAGACTCTTGAGTATTTACTAGATGTCTCATTTGGTAAAGCTGAAATACAGGCTAAATGTGTGATATGTTAAAAATATTAAAAGTGCATGTAATCTTATACTGTTAATGCATGCATAGTCAAGTGTTCAAACCTGCATGAAGATCTGCTTGTTTCATTTCAAAAAAGGGGGATGTTATAGCACTTGGTTGAGCAAGATCACATGACCGAACCCATGTTACACTGCACAATGACAGTGGAAATGGTGTCTGTGTATGGAAGTTCATGTGTTACCTTGTCTACATTAGGCAGGTGAGTACAAGATGTATTTAAGTAGAAGACAAAGGCTTAAGTAAACATATTCAAAATTACCATACAAGTGCCAGGAGTATTACTGTATAAAAAGGTCTATAAGTAGCCATCCAATGTGTTTGTGTGAGTTTTCACAGTATGCTCACAGAAAATGTGTTAAGAATCTTAATAGATATCAGGAGAGGAAGCCATACTATTACAAAAATTATGCCATTTGTTAGAAGTAAACTACATTTCTAGTAGTATTAACACTATCACAGCTAAAACTATACTTTCTCTTTTCATTACTTTGAATACCAGGACTCAAATCCTCTAGACCTTAAAAAAAACTTAAAAAGATACTATTCTTTAAACTCTTAACTCCCCCCCAGAACTATATGGTACAGTTCATTATCAGTTTCTCACCTTGGTACTAGTAATATGAGCTGAGTTCTGGTAGCTCAAAAGGCCCCCCTCCATCTTGGTAAGATACTTTGATATCGCTAATTTACAAAACAGGTAAATCCCTGTTACTCCCCTCTTCATATAGACCAGTACTGGTTATCAGTAATGAATATAAGTTGCTTGCAGTGATTGTGGAAGATCAGATGACCCCCTTATTACCCTGGATTATTAGCTATGATCACTATGATTTCCTACCAGGCTGCTAGACAAAATATAATATTGAAAAGCCCATACTCATCTTAGAGAAAACTATGAAAGAAAACACCCATCCTTTAACTTTAAGTTTATTTTCATAAGAGCCTCCAGTATGGTGAGCTTCTCCCTAGAAATTGTTAAAAAATCTTGAATTTAATTCATTGAGTACTGTACTAAATCAGCCTTAATGGAATTAGTAATAATTGACTAACTGTTGAAAGGACTAGTGTCTTTCCTTAACAGACTGATACACTAGAGTCATTGTGTCTCCTCTTGTTTCTGCATCAACCAGTTTATTTCTCCTTTGTGTTATCCACACCTGTCACTGCCTTATTATGCACATGTGGGCTGAGGAGTTGGACAAAGTGGGTTACCGGCTTTAGTGCAAGAAAAGCCATTGTAATTAGCAGTAATTAACAGACTGATGAAGGGACAGCGCCTTTGCCCTGTAAAAGATCAGCAAGGAAGACCATTCACACTTGTGGTGTAGTGCATATGTCAGATGCTGCCAATCAGTGGAGAAAAACTATTGTTGTTAGTTAAGATTTATTTGTCCTCATTTTTGTAAGTTATTGTGCTCTTGAGCCCCTTTGAGACAGAGAAATAAATTCAAGGGCTAGAGTACAACGCCCATTTGGAATGTACCTCACAAGACATCTGCAGCAGCTGGAAAGGCCACAGAAGTACCTCACAAAGAGGATTACTGACCTCAAACAGATGCCCTACATTGACCGTCTCAAAAAACTCCAGCTTTACTTCATAGCATATCGCCTACTCCAAGGTGATCTCTGCCTAACATATAAAGCTATGTCAAACCCAGAGCTGTAGGACATGCTTCACCTAAAGAAATCCCAATCCCTCCAAGCTACACGCTCTAGGGACCTAAACCTTGTCACCACAATAAACAGGACATGCTGGAGGGATAGAGTCCTGTCCCAGAGACTTCCCATACTCTGGAACAAGCTTCCCATCTCTGTCAAGCAAAGTTACTCATTAGCACTCTTCAAGAAAAAATCTTGATGAGTGAATGGGAAATAGGAAATACACCCTGGGGATCACTTCTGTGAATTTCCTCGACAGGGGCACAGGAAAATATCTTTTTTGGGTGGCATAAGCCAGGGAACCTTGTTGGCTAGGCTTACTTAGGCCCTTGGGCCAATAGCCTAGTACCTACCTAGAAACCTATCATCTTCTTCTTCTTTCGGCTTTTCCTGGTTAGGAGTCACCACAGCGGATCACCTGTTTCCATTTCTTCCTGTTCTCTGCATCTTGCTCTTTCACACCAACCACCTGCCTATGAACCTATGAAATAATAACTGATATTTATTTTAGTTTAAAGGAAGGTTCATTTTAATGTTACTTAATGTAGCACATTTTAAACCCCTTAAAGCTGAGTTTTAATTTATTAGGTTTAGTGATAATTTATAATATTGTATATTATGTTATTGGCATTAGATTTGACCATGTTATCCTGTGCTTCATTTAGTGTTCATAACTTATATGACAAATCTGATTAGCTTCTAGTATGGATTGATGAAACTATCCCTGGGTTTCAGAGGTATGGCTTCTGTCATCACAAAAAGGCTACAACACAGGTGCCACGGTGTGCAAAGTTGCCCAAAAGTAATTACCAATTAACTAACAGGAATCTTGTGGCCCAAGCTACAACTACTTAATATACCTTAAGAGACCCACACTCAGAAAAGACAGGCCTTGCAGTTAGAGAGTTTTTTTTCCTGCAAATGTAGACAGGAATATCACAAAGAAACGTAGAAAGCAAGTTGCATATATGCTCCTAAGCTAGTGCAAATGAGCTACATTGCAATGCAAGGAAACTGGCTGGATGTCATAACAAGTGGCTTCCAGCAATGTTTATATGTGGTTTTATTGTTTTAAACTGGGAGTGAATGAATGTATAGGAAAGTACAAATATGCTAAACACTTCTCACACGAAAAGAACTTGGTAAAAGAAAATACGAGCCGGCTTCAGGAACACAAAAACTGAACAAAAATATGAAGTGGGTTTTAATCCAGAAAAGTGAAAGGTGCTTCACCTGGGATCCAGCAAGCTTGCTGGATCCCAGGTGAAGCACCTTTCACTTTTCTGTTTTTGTGTTTCTAAAGCCGGCTCGTATTTTCTTAAAGTACGAATATGGGTAGAGCAAGCAGAAGGACATACAAAAGCACAAAGTAATAGAAAAGATGAGAATCAGGAAGGGGAGGAAAGGTAGGAAGGTATACTTTTTTGGGTGGGACAGAACCTATTTTTTTAAACAATAGACTGGGAAGGATGTAAGAGTAAAGCAGGATATGGAAAGAGGCTAGTGGTATGGAAGTAACAGCACACAAACAAACATAAAACATAGACAAAGACCAACAGTGGAAGATCTGACATAAAGGGGGTGTTTGACATAGGAAGTACTGACATATAGATAGAGAGGTGTGACGATTGGAGATGGGTAGGACTTCACAAAAACAAGGGAGGGAGTGGCACAAAGGGAAGGGGAATACCAAGATGGGAAGAAAGGGTAGGTATCCCACACCTGTTACCACACCACTTTGGCTGCACCCATGAAGATGAAGGTTACAACTATGACTGCTCTCCCTACTAAGTCTTGGCTGAGACCATGGTGATGATGATGGCCATCCCAGGTGATGGTGCTACACTTGAAACCACACAAGGACTCTTTCCAGGCAGCCAGTGCAGGCATCAATCTTCCCACCCACCAACTCCCTCACTGCCTCTGTCATCTCCCAGTAGATGTTCTTAAGGGAACAATGGCACTTACCTCTAGTGAGCAGCCCCAGAGGCCATTGATGACACCCAAAAGTTGCACCATGCTGTAGTCAATAGAGAGGATGGCCAAGACCCAGAATGAGTGTTGATGGGAGAAGGCTTGTGGTGATGATAGGATAAGGACTTGTGCCACACCACTGTTACAGCAATGATAGATGCTGCAGAAAATGTCAAAATAAATTTATAGAAATAAAATAAAAAACATCAAATAAAATATAAAAAAGAAGGATAGTGACAAATTAAAGGAGGAGAAGAGACAAAAAATGACATTATTGCTATTACTTTTGAAAATGACCACTCCATCTTCTACCTACTGTTGTAAAATACAGGCACTAGGTGTATCACTAGGCCATTTCAGATAATTCTAGCTAGCTACTTAAACTCAAGCATCTCCACTGCAGAATGTGCATGCAGGTGTGCAGTGTCTCTACCCACAAAAGCAAGGATTTGGTGTGGTGGGATAGAGGCTACAGTGGTAAGATTGTAAAGTTGCAAATAATACAACATGGGAGGTGTCAGTTCAGTGGCCTTTTGGACATGCCAGAAGGGACATGTTCAAAGACATGCCAAGTGTACTTGTACAGAGGAATCACCCATGCAGTTCAACATTCCTATAAGGGCAAGGTGGTGTACTACAGGCAGAGAAACAACTGTGTCCAAATGACACAGCTCTCAGTAGATGCTTTCACACTAAAAACAGGGAAATACCAGATGATGGTATCATCAATAGAGGTATACAGTGGAGTGATGCATGTGTGATATGCCACCAAGTGTCCAACCCCCTCCACCCACCACTGACTTCAACCCAACACCTCCTCATAAGACTCCCTCATGCCCCAACATGCTCCCCACGGATCCCAGCCTAAGACCCCCATCAGACACAGACACACACACACACACACACACACACACACACACACAAAACTCCTCAAGGGATCCCTTATTCTCCCCCACAGACCTCCCAAATGAATGACCCCTCATTAGGCACACCCAAAACCTGCCAAGGACCACCCACTGTAACAGCTCCCAAAGACCACAAACCCAACTCCCTAATGGTCTACTTATACTTGAACTGGCCCAGTGTTCACAGCACAGAATGTGGCAACCACCCTGCTTGTCACGCACTGTGAATCAGTGGGTATGCAGTGCAGAAGGACTCATGTCCCTACAAAGCAGTACTTTATGTGTACCATAAACATGTGAATTTTGAACATGGGTGTGAAAAGCAGTTTATGTATACAGATTTTTGTCCTACTTTGCAAACAAGTATGACAGAGCTGTTTCAATAATATGGGTAGAAACTATGGCAACAGTTATAGCTAAGCCAAAGTACTATACCAAAACACTAAAAAACAGGACATTGATTCATGCTCATCCCTGTACCTGGAAAGCCACTCCATTCTCCTCTGGTACAGGACACCATTCTGTGATAGTTCTTCCTGAGATGCAAATCAAGAACAATAAATACACCACACTTTAATTAAATGTCCAGTATTGACCCATTTACCTGTAAGGAAAATAACATAGCAGTAATCACTTCTGCATATTTATTGTGCCTCTCGGAGGCCCTCTCACTGACCTATTCTTCTCATTGTCTCAGAAGAACAGCATGGCACCTTCTCAGGTTACTGATGTGGTGCTGTCACTGCTCACCACAGTGGGTTATGCCAATGACATCAATTACTGCCCTGGTAAGACTATGCCAGGCATCCACTTTATACTAGAGACCCTTAGAAGAATCCCAATCAGATGTTACCTGTGGTCCCTATACAGTAGTTGATGAAAGATCTTGCTTTCTTTAAGGCACCACCTGGTAGAACCATCCCCATCAGTGCTTTTGGAAGTTATGGCCATTCACCAGGTCACAATCAAGCGAACACTGGTAGCACTCTCACTGTCATGCATATGGACGTTGACGACATGGGAAGTGCATCATTGGAAGCCATCTACAGTGACTAGTCACAGTTCCACCATTATAGAGTAAAATACATGACATGGCATCAGGGTGTTAGGGTGTGAACAATGGCATGAAAACATTGTATAGGAACCAATAGGCCTACATGTGTTAATTGTTTTGCTCTTTTGTGTTTCTACCAGTCATACAACTGTAATGCTTTTTCCCCATGTCCCCGCCGGGGTGACTAACTCATCCACGCATGCTCACTACACTTCACAAGCAATCAGGCTAATTCACAAAGTTGACTAAGCTTTGTAGTGTGGCCCTGATTTCTTACACAATGCTTGAACCATGTGACTCAGGAACATTCACATGAATGAAGCTCTTTGGCATAATGGCCATGCTGGGAGCTGCACCTACTGTGGGCCTCTGTGTTACAGAAGATTGCCACAAAGTAAACTGTAGAGAAGTGCTTTCATCACCATCATTATCATCAACCCACTCTTTTTCTATTTTCTACATGGGGTTGGGGTGTTATGTCAACTGTCACTATTTCTCTTGATTCAGTGCCATAATCCTACCTTCTTCAACAGTCATTACTGAGTGTTGCAGATCTTCTCTTACACAGTCCAGCCATCTTTTTGCTAGATGCCCTCATTTCCTTTAGCCTTCATCCTGTCTGGCCCAAATCTGCTTCACTAGACTGATTTCTGCTTTCCACACACATGTACCTGTACCACTGTTATCTGTTCTCCTTGACCTTCTCTGCAATTGGAGCTGCTTAAGCTTCTGCTCTGATGTTCTCCTTTCTTTATCTGTCCCAAAATGTGCAGCCTACCTCCTTTCTCAGACATGTCATCTCCATCACCTCTAGATTCCTCAACTGTTCTGCCTTCACTGCCCAGGTTTTTTGTAACATACAAGAGTATTGCTTTAACTTGATTATATTGATTACTACAAGCAAATCAGCAGTCTTTTGAAAAGATAGGTGACCGGGGAATGGTGTTTGATTTATTTTTGCTGTACTACAGCTGCTTTACTTGTGTGTTGTTTTATGACGTCCATGATAATGTAATACAGTAGTGGGCTAAGTTGCATTAAATGACAGCAATGGTGCCATTGTGTTGGGTTTTATTACAGGGTAGAGTCTATTGCCATGGTAGGGAAAGTAGAGGGCATGTGATTTGCCAGTGTAACTACAACACAGGTCCTGATGTTTCTTTCCTTGTAGGCAGGTGATAGTTCTACATGCTGCTTGAAGAGTAAGTGTTCCACCCAATGAATATTGATACACAAGGGTTTAAAGGTGTTTTGCTGGTTGATAATTATGGGTCTATATTACCTTATCAAAAAACGTCTTCATCGAACACCTCTTGGTCTCCCCCCACACACTCCTAACTAAATATACCAACTCTGAGATTGCACTACAGTGGGAAAAAGGACAAATTCCTGATGATGGACAAGTGTTTTTTCCCCTGGGAAAAAAATTCACTGAAGTGACCGTTCAAAGATTTGGGAGTTTGCTGTTTATTGGTCAACGAAGAGGCATTCAATGAAGACGCTTTTCGATAAGGTAATATAGACCCAGTAATTACACTCACAGCTGTGGTAGTAGTGCTGTGGTGACCTGTGTGTGGGGGATTACCTATGTTATGCATGCTTTGTACTGTAGGAGTCCTGTACCGACTGCTTGTCTTGGTGTTGCCATTAGTGACACAACTACTGTGAGTGTAGTACTATGGAGTACTTTGTGGGGAGGGGACCCATCTAGCATTGTACAAAGGCATGCATTGAGAGGACTTGTATTCAATATTCATCAGCCACCTTGGTGATACAGTTTCTCTCTTGTGTTGTGTTTTGTGTAATAGTTTTCATGTGATTACTTTAAAGCTTTTTTTACCTCAATTTGTTATGATGATTACTGTTTTGTACCTTACAGTTGTTAAACTTACACTTGCATTTACAGTATTTTTGAGTGCTCAAAAGTTTGAAAAATCATGCCAACAGGTGGCTGGCAGTTGTTAATCTTATTCATATTTCACTTTGCCCTGATCCATTATTTGTGGAAAGGATAGCAGGCTTCATACTTGTTCAACATGTGTATGGTGCTACTACATATTCAAGTTTATGATATTTCTCTTCATTGGGCTGTGTTCTTACTTTTTCTATACTTCAACTGATGAGTTGCTTGTGATAATAAAATGGGCAGTGTAGATTCAAAAAACTAGAGAAAAATAAGCTAAATTCCTGAAAAACAGTGCAGGCTTATAATAAGTTGTTAGGGAACTCCAGTTATAATATTATCACATGAAGACTCTTGTGTTCTGTTCAGTGTTATTGATCAATGTTATCAAGCTCTGTGCCTAAGATGGCAATAAAAGAGCTTATCACCATAAAGACCAAGATTAAATGCCCTCATACCTTTCCACTGGGCCAGATTTTATTTTAATAATTAACAGATTCTGATTTACTAACCAACAGCAGAATACTATTTCAACACAAACTAGCCCTCCAGTGAAAATCATTATTTGGCAAAGGAGGTATACTAAATGGTCCATCAACAAAATGTTTATTATTCCCAGTATTCAGTGAGTGTGTTCTCCTCAGATTACCCACAATATTCCCATTTTAACAGTCTTTAACACATTTATAAATAATAATGAAATCACCCCTAACTAACCTGTATTTAATTGTTAACAATGTCAACTGCTTAAGCCTATCATGATTTTTTCCCCATTTTTCTTTGTAAAATGCCTTTATATTCTTTCAGATCTATCTAGCTGTACTCTGTCATCTCTGTCATATACACATGAGACTCACAATATCCATTAATGGGTCTAACTATAGATTTATAGATTGGAAGTAAAACCATCTTATCTTTACAAACTATATTTCCTAAGATATTTAAGATACTATTCATTTCACAATAACATTGTCTAATAATATCAAGCATGCGAAGGCCAAAACTTAAAGAGATGTCAATGTTAATATGCAAGTCCAACATTAACCTCTTGAATACTGGCATAATCCAAAGCATATTAAAATCTATGGTCCACTTCCCCAAAATCTATAACACATTTTTTAACATTAAATTTTATAGCATTCTCTATGACCCATGCAAATAACTTATCCAGATATGACTGGAGAGAAACCTGATCAGTTAACCCAGAGATCATATATCCAACTTCTTCATCATCCATGTATTTACATATCTATTAATATTAATAAAATCCAACCCAAAATTGAGCCTTGAGGCATCCCTGTTATGTCCACCTCATCAGAAAATGGACAGCCAGTCTTTCTTCTTCATCTCTTCCCTGACAACAAATTACTAATTCAGCTAACTACATACAAGCTAAAATTATTATCTTTCGGTAAGGAAATATCTGAAAGTCTGCCATTGTATCAAACACCTTTGACATATCTAATGTATATTATATCAGCAGCTGCCCCTTCACTCAATAACTTCCTTAAATGCCCATAAAAAGAAAACAGCTTAGTGCCACAGGGCCTTCAAGCTACAAAACCATGCTGGGTAGTATCAAATCTCTCATCTAAAGTATCAATAATATATTTAGATGTTACCTGTTCATAACATTTCCCACAGTACTAGTGAGACTAATAGGTCTTTAATCTTCAACCATACCATAATCACCACTATTTAATATCGGTACAATATATGCCAATTTCCAAACAGCAGGCACATAGCCTGCCTCAAATAAACTGTGAAAAGGAAAAGTCAGACAGGGAGAAATTTCCTTAATAATAGCTGACAAAAATTCCATTTATACCATCAAGGCATGCAGATGAGCTATTTTTAATCATCATACCTCTCAACTGTCCATATGTTAGCAGAATGTCCTCATGTTTTTGGTATGTACTTCATAAAACTTGTGGTTTTCTGGCAAAGCCCTGAAGTCACTAAATAATGACAAATATATGAGTTTTAGGCTTCATATCCCGGCTTTAATACATGGCTTTTCTTACCCAGGAGTAACGTTTTTAACCTTTCTCTGCTCCACTGTCCTGATGAGTTACTCATATTACTTTAGCAAAACCACTCACAGTGCTGTTTAAACTTTCTCTCATCTCCATTGTCACTGATTCTTTTTCTTGGACTAACACCTCCTTCTGTGATAGGTTCTAACTCACTCCATTCACCATCACTACATTCAGGCTCACTACATTCCCCTACCCTACCCCCAATTTTTACCAACCCCTTCTTATATAAATTTATGCTGAACATATCCCTTCCCCTTCCTCATTCATGTCCCCTCCTCTTTCTACTAGCCTCACCCATCCCTGTTACTACCTCATTATGCAATAGCATTCACACAAACTGTTTACAATCTTATGTCACCTTCCCTCCATGCTTAGTCTTCTCTACTTTCTCACTTAATTTACTCTTCTCCATTGTTCTAACTTTACAATCTATATTTTTATTTTCCTTTTCTCCTTGTGCAATATTCACTGCTTCCTCTTCACCAAATCCATCTTCAATATTACACTTCCTTCCATAATATTGACAGAAAACATAATACCCACAAACATTTTATTATACGCATTACCCACTTAATCATTCTCCTACTACTTCCTTTAATTCACAATTTAACCAAGCCACTCTCCAGAATATTCTATGTTTCTCTGACTATACTGTATTAAAATCTTAACCATTCTCCATCTCCATGATAAGGATCGCCCTGCCTGGAATCTCCAGCAAGTCTACCTGATTCCCTTAGTGACCATCACCCTATATTTACCAGTAGAGAAATCACCCACCAGCTAAAAAAACATGAATACAGAACTACCTAAAATTTTTCTAACTTTCATCCTGGTACACAAAATAATCTACTAAAATCTGTCAAATGGTCTCTACACAAAACCCTGCCCCTAGATGAAGCTGTCAACAAATTCAAAAATATATTCATGAATACTTTAAATACCCTTGCCTGTACAAGAAATAAAACACAAAAAAATACTCAAACCCCCCTAGCTGTCTCATGCTACAAGAACTCTTATGCAAAAATGTGACAAAGAATGGAAACAATAGCACAAAGATAAAATCCCTCAAACCTTACATTTATACAAGGAGTTATACAACCTCACCAAGAAGCAGATTCACCTAGACAAAAAAATATTAGTCTGACCCATAAACATAAAAAACATCCAAAGAAATTCTGGAGCTCAATTAAAAAAAAATTTCAACCTGGGTCTCCTATTTCACCAAAACCTTATCTGGACTTATCCACCTCAGAAACAGCTACCAAATTTAACGCTTTCTTCATCGACATCATAGACATGCCTACCTCCAGCTCTCCCAACCATTTAATCTATCTCAAAACTCTACTAGTCCTGACATTCATGCTTTCAGTCTCCAACCTGTCTTCACATCATACGTTAAACAGTCACTAAAGAAACTTAAACCCTTTTCTCCTTCTGCTGATGAGCTCCCTGTTGAGTACCTTAAGCTAACTGAAGACACTATAGCATAACCAGTCTCAATTTTCATTAACAGATCTATCCAAGAATCCTATGTTCCTGCCCTGTGGAAAAAAAATCTTCAATTTTTTCTCCCACATAAAGGAGGTAATGCCTCTAAAATCTCTAACTATATAGACCGATTGCCATCTTGACACTCCTTTCTAAGATCCTGGAAAATTGTATTCATAAGCAACTCCTTCAGTACCTCTTACAAAATTATCTCCTAACCCTAACACAACATGGTTTCCAAGCAGACCACAACACCACTACAGCTCTCCTCAACTTTTCTGATACCACTATTAATAAGGATGGAGGCCAAGTAAAGTTTATCTCTTTTGTTTTTCTAGATCTCTCAAAAGCCTTTGACACAGTATGAGAAACTTCTGAATGAAATTTCCTGTCTGGGCCTTTCTAAACTAACTCTTCTATGGTTCTCTAACTACCTGCCTGAAAGATATCAATTTGTCAAATGACTCTCATTTCTCTCCTTTTCTCCTAGTTAAAATGGGTGTTCCTCAAGGCTCTATTCTCAGTCCACTGCTCTTTGCCATTTTCATCAATAACCTATATACCCCCTTTCAGCAAGGGCAAGCCAAATTATGCAGATGACTCAACTCTCATCTGCTCATCTGACAGCCCACTACAACTAAATTCCATGAGACAAAATACCTTCAACTCAATTGAACAGTGACTTCATCAAAACCAACTTTTACCTAATCCTAAAAAGGCTAAACTACTACTGTTTTTCTGAAGTCCCATGCCACTGCTAAAAGTAACTTCCACATTACCTCTTTAAACACTACAGCAATTGAAGCAGTCACCCATACCAAATTGTTTGGAGTCTCCATAAATGACAACTTAAAGTTTGATCTTCACATACAAAACTGCATAAAACTAATTCATCAAAACCTAAGTCTGCTATATAAAGTAAAATAAAATCCTTACTTCTAGTAATATCACCTTAGCTAACACTTATCTTTCCCTTTCTGCTCTCTATGACTCACCTTTTTTGACTAACATCCCGATCTCTCTTAAATCACAGCTGGAGCAAAGCTATAGTAAGATAGGTAGATTTGCAGCTAACTTACTAGACAGAGCTCATCACTGCTCTACATTATGTGCTATCAGCTATTTATAGCTCTCACATTAACTAGCCTATATATAACTTCTTCTAACCCCTAAAATAATATAAACCCCTCTATCTGCCCTATAATCTCCTCAGTATTTCATCACTATATCCCAAATTACCCTATGCACTCTCAAGACAAAAACTTGTTTGAGGCATAAATGGCTAACTGAAAGCAGTAGTATTTTAGAGCTCCATATAACTAGTTAAATAAGACAGGAAAAATATCCTTTTTTTTCTTCAAAGTATAAAATCTTATAGATAAAGGACTAATTTACATAATTAGAAACTTTGGTGAAGTTTTACAAATAATTTCCTGTCAAAAAGCTTGGAGATATATTCACTTGTTAAAATGAGCAACTCAAGGAATTCTCACCAGGATGCTGCCTTAAAGAAGGAACTACAACAGATGGCATCTACCCTGCAGGAGTTGTCTTTGAAGATGGATGATTTTAAAGAGAATCTAGAAAATCTTAAAACAAGCAGTCAAAAACAGGCTGACACCCTCAAGGAAATGCTACAACAACACCATACTATGATAACAGGAATAGGGGTTTCTCTAAATTACTTAGAAAGCAGACTTAAGGAAGAGGAAGCACAGAATGAACTGTTTCTTAAACAAAACACTTGGCTGGTTAATTAAGTAGATGACTTGGAAAATAGGGAGAGAAATAACATCAGGATTTTTGGATTACCTGAAAACACAGAAGGTGAGGATATTATTTCCTTTTTTATTAAGCTGGATCCCAGACTTTTTAAATTTAAAAGAAGGACTTTCCTTTGGCATTAAAAGGCCACACAGAGCTCTTGGGAAACCTGTCACTAACTCAAACTCTCCTTCTAGGTCAATAATTATCAAATTTCTTTAATACTTGGACAAGGAACTGATTTTAAGATCTGCTTGGAGGAAGGCACTTCTAAAATATAAACAGAGCCTGATAAGATCTGATAATGACTATTCATCTAGAATAATGGAACAAAGGAAAAAAGTGTGGCCAATGATAAAGTTTCTAAAACAAAATAATATCAAGGCACAACTTGCATATCTAGCTAAGATAAGAATACTGTATGCCAAGGAGATGAGGACTTTTATTGACTTAGAGGAAGCCTCTTCATTTATTAAAACTAATAATGTGATTACTTTACCAGAAGATATGGATTGAATGACACCTTCTCTCAAGAGAACAAAAGAAACAAATGTCTGGACAGATGTCATAAAGAAGATGCAAAAGACTGATGCTGTTACAGCCAAATCTCTCAAAGCATCTACTATGATATGAATTGTTTTAACGTTACTTTAAAGGACCAATTTTACTGCTTGGAATTTTAAAACAAAGATAACTAACTACTGGAATCTTTATCTATATTTTTTGAAAATAGATGACACGAGAGTTTTCACATTACCTCAGGTATGTAAAACAGGGTAGTTTTCTTTCACAGAAGGATGGTTGTATAGCACATAAAATATTTATATTGTAAATCAACATACATAGTATATGTGTATTTTCTCTTAATTTTCTCTCTTCTTTCTCTCTCTTCTCTCTTTCCGCATTATTTATTTTAACTGCATCTTGTCTCCCTTTCTAAATTCTCTCCTATTTACTATATACTAATATAGTCTGTATATATTTAATAACTCACTATCTATACATAGATAAATAATAGTCTAAAATAATCTAGTTTTAAGGTAGACTAATTGGAATAGTGAACTTAATTAATTGGTATTACAGTATTTATTAGATTAATGATGGTTACTGTTATGCTTATTGCGAGTGGGGACATGTTTGTGATTAACTCTGAAATGTTCATTCATGTACATATGTCCTTTGAATTATTTCCTTTTAGTATTAACATATATATATATATATATATATATATATATATATATATATATATAAGGAGGGAAAAATGTACTGTTGGTTAAGAGTAGTAAAGCTTTCTTCACATTCTATTTGCGTTGCCATAGCAACAGTAAACAACTGCTGCAGTTTCTAAGGACACTGTGAACCTGCGAAGTGCATTTAGCCTTTCATATAAAAAATAATAAGAAAAAGTCATGTTGTTTAGTTATTAAAATGAAAAACAACCTAAGCAAGGTAAAATAAATACATAATATGACTATTTGTAAATATTGTATGATTTATCCTCATAGGATTACATATTCCTGGAAACACAACTGAAATGCTTCCAAACTACATGTGCACTTAAATGTAGCTGCTTGATTAAAAAGTATTATTCAGTTTGCCATGCTGATTTCACAAGCTGTCTGCACTGTAAAAGTTACATTTTATATGTTACTTGAAATTGTCAGTCTCTAGTGCACATGAAAAGATAAATATTACTTTTTGCAACATGTTATCTTTGCAGTTACCTCACACTCTGTACAAACTCACTTGATAACTGATAGCTAGTCATTTAAAATATCAGTTTAAATATAAAATGTGCCCTTGAAATGCCATTGACAATTTGACAAATATAATCTGAACTGTAAAATGAATAACTTGAAAGAAGTGAAGTAATGCATAGATTTCAAAGACAGTTCTTGACACTACAGTAAAAGTAAAAATATATATTCACAAGGAAGTATTGAAATGTTTTAGTCTTCCAGTTAAAATAGCTTACTGTCAACATTTTGCGATATCAGAAAGTTTGAAGAGCTAGGAAATTACTATTCTTTGTCTTTATAATGATTATTAGACAGATGTTAGACTCTGCTTTCTTTAATGAATTGTGACATATGTTTATGAGGAAAAGTGGACTCAATTACTCACATTGGACTACACATTCCTGGAAACTCAACTGAAAAGTCCCCAAATTACTTGTGAATTTAAATAAAACTGCCTGAGTAATAAGCATAATTTATTTTAACAACCTGAATTCATAGGCTATCTGCTCTATATATTCCACATTATATATGTCACTTGCATATGACAGTCTCTAGAGCACACGAAAAATATATATTATTTTTGCAACATGCTATATTTGCACTAACCATACATTCTAAACTAACTCAATTGGCAACTGACAAGTTATTTATTTGAAACATCAGTCTAAATATTAATTGTGCCCTTGAAATATTGTTGCCATTTTGACAAAACAAAACCTGAATTGAAAAAGGAATGATTTGAAGAAGTGAAGTATTGTACAGATTTCAAAGACAGCTATTGACACTACAATATAAGTAAAAGTGTATACATGCAAGGAAAAATAGAAATGCTTTATACTTTTCGTTAAAATAGGTTATTGTTAACTTTTGGCTTTATCAGAAAATTTAAAGAGCTAGGAAATTATTTCTGATTTGTCTTTATAATGTTTACTCAAGTAATGTTAGTCACTGACTTGTTTAATGGATTCCAAGTCATGTACAAGACGGACTTGTGTCTTTCGGCTTTTCCCAGTTAGGGGTCACCACAGCGGAACTCCGGTCCGCTAATGATTGGCAGTGGATTTTTATGTGCTGAGTTGCCGGCCCTAATGCACAACCTTCAACAAAGGTATGCCCATTCACGCATGTCTCCACACAGAAGACGCTCTAGCTGAGAATCGAACAGGACAACGTCTTACTGTGAGGCGACAACGCTACTGGATGTTATTTCTGTTTACCTATGTTTGCTGAATTTCTTTTATTAGTACTGATTTAAAACAAGGGGAAAAAAGGGAAGGGAAATCTCTGTTTTTGGTCAAGGGAGGAGAGGCTTAAGAGTATTCTAACTGCCCTGAGAACTCTTTAAGATGCTCTAAATACTATTTGATTAATAATTACCTAAGGTAAGTCTTGATTACCATATAGGTACCTTCACATTCATTCTAGACCTGATGTGATTAACCATTCTGGAAGCAGGAGGTGCCCTATGCAGTAAGGGAATTGTCAGGGTGATCATAGTTCATTCTTAGACTCTGCTTTGTAAGTCTATAAATATGTAAAAGCACTGCACACTAGAATGTAGGGCACCTCTACTCAGACTCAGGATAGCACTGATAAGCCATGTCTTTTCATAGGTGTAAGTTGAAGTTGGTGAGCTGAAGAGTGGAAAGTAAAGGAAGACAGTACACCTACAGAAAATTCATATTTCATTGGTAATCACGCATTGTCTCCTGCAGAGTCCTTTTAGTCAAATTATTTTAGTAATAATCTATTTGTTGTTGGCTTATTTAGTGTATGCTCCTCTGTTGCATTTAATTTATCCAAAATGACATATCTGACATGTTTGGGATCTCTTATGGGTAACTAAATAGTGGATATTTTCTAAGTCAACATAATAATTGTTTACACTACTAACATTCCATCCTGATATATAAAATACTATAGAACAATAATAGAATAGTATAGAATTCCGTATCTCTTTTAAGAAAATTCTCCATATAATAATTTAACATATGGAGCTCAGTTGATATTGTTGGTTAAAGGTATGAGTGATAATCCAATAGATCTATCTTTATCTATTGGATTAGGATTGACTTTCATTCCATGTTTAATGGGAAATTCATATTTGCTTCTATTTGATACTTTAGAATTAATGTTTTATAGAAGCACTTTTTTAAAGCCTGACCAGAATTTTACCCTACTTGTATTTAAAGAAGAAAGAACATTAAATTACACTCCCAAGTTTACGCACATAAAAATAACATTCAACGTTATCAGAGAATATGGTATAACTACTATAATCAAAATTAAAAAAAAGAAACAAAATGTTTCTTCCAACAATAACTTGAAATGGATTTAACATTCTTATTATTAAATACTAATGGCTTAAATAATGCAAATAAAAGATCAAACTTACTAAAATATTTAAATCTAAATAAGGCACAGGTAGTATTTCTCCAGGAAACGCATTTTAAGACTAATGATAGCTTTATTTGGAACCCTAAGGACTATACAGTCTTAGCTCAATCCTCCTATAGAACAAAGACAAAAAGAGTATCAATTCTATGGAAGAAAAACATAATCACTCCAAAAGTTATTTATAAATATTAAGATAAAGAAGGTCCACTAGCATTTGTTATAATTAAATTTAATAACAGAATATGGACCTTAGCTAATCTATATTGCTTCCCAGGAAGTGGAGCAGGAACGGTTAAAAAACATCTAGATTTTATTTCCAACAATTATAAAGGAAATCTTATACTGGGAGGAGACTTTAACTGTACCTTAGAAGCTTCTGAAACCACCAAGAAGTCTTTTCGCATAGCAGCTATTTCAAAATCCTTAAAAAGATGGATTGATTCATTTCATTTAATAGACACTTTTAAAGTAAAAGATGGTAAATATTTACTATTGTCCCATAGAGAACATAGATTTGGAACACAAACCAGAATAGACAAATTATTTGTAGTTCAAAATTTATAAACAAAAATCCTCAACTTCTTAATAGTTCCATGCCCCTTCTCAGATCTTGACTCTCTGATAATGAAGCTCCAAATAGACTTTAAACCTTTAATCCTCTCAACTAGAATTCCATCATATATCACGAAAATTAAATAATTCAGACCCTGGATGTTGTCAGAACTACAATTATTTCTTGAAATTAATAATACAATAGAAATCAGTACAGTCATGGTTTGGGACTATTTATTTGGTAAGACCCTTAGCTGGGACAAAAACAAAGTTAGAGAGTGGAAATCTGAATCATTAGACTTGCAAACCAGACTCTTGACAGCAAAATCTAAAAAAAAAAATCAGAATTGTCCAGAAATCGAAAAAGAAATAGAGGAATTAAATAAAAAATATAATGAAATTCTAACACACAAAACTTGTCTAGCCTTGGAAAAATTAAAAATAAACTCATTAACCACCTCCCCCAGATATCTACATAACTTATCTGCAAGAATTAAAATACAATCTAACGCAAATAACATTAGTAGTATATATCATGAAAAGAAAGGAGAAAAATATCAGATATAGGAGACATCCTTGAAGCATTTTGGTTCCATTATATGGAACATTTCAAAAAAGAAGATTTAGATACCAACCAAATAAACTTAGATACAAACCTTATCAATATAAAAAAAAATCCCAAAAACTTAACACTAGACCTACAAAAACCTATATCCTACAAATAAATTGCTTGACAAGATAAAAGAAAGTAAATCTAACAAAGCTCCAGGGATAGATGGTATAATTATAGAAATTTACAAACTCTTCCCTTCAACAGTAATCTTTTTTTTATAAAACTTTGCTAGAAGTCCAGTCAGAAGCAAAAATACCACCTTCATGGAAATATTCTTCCATAACACCAATTCTAAAAGATAATAAACCATCAGATCTTTGCACCTCATATATACTTATATCATTACTGAATAATGATTACAAAATATTCATGTCAATCCTAGCTAACAGAATGAAAATCCCACTTTCAAAGACAATTAATAATGATCAAACTATATTTTTATATAACAGGCACACACATGATAATATTAAAAGGATACTTACTCTTAAAGATTATGTGAATAAACAAATCCACTGAAAACAAGCAGCAAACAGGCAGGGAAACCAGCTGAATACACCAACTCACAATAAGGAAGACGAACCCTTCAAAAATCAATGACCACGCTCCTGTAGAAAACAGTTTATTTCTAACGTATCACAACTGTAGCAACGTTTTCGTTGTTAAAACAACTTCTTCAGATAAAATCCACTCTTCTCCACAAATTTTATACAGCAACCTACTTAATTGATTAATTACATAATTAATGCTTAAAGCAAACCATACTAAATAAAAATTCCCTACAAAAAAGCATTTCAAACACTAAAATATTCACAAGAATTCAATAAATCTTGGATATTATATACATCAAAAATTGCACATATTTATACACATAAATCAATACCTCCTAAAATCATATTTAATATGAAATAATCATCTCTTAAAATAAAAATGCCTAGATGTTATATTGCTACATCAACATAACTCTATACAAAAAGATCTGTATAATATGTTATATATTTTCAACCAGTTGTGCTGAAAATAACCAAACACAATATTAAATAACTTTAAATATACATATGTAATAACAAATAATAAGCAAAAAGTTGCATTTAAAATCTTCATGTGTACTTTGTAAAATCATTGTATATATGCAACACAAACAGTAAAATCCATCTACCTTACAGTTGTTCTGCTTTCAATTTCAAATAAGGGACAATAGAGATGGAATCATTCCATAGTGAATTTTCCAAGTATTGGATACACTATACTCGATTCCTGGATGACATCTGCATTTTTTGGATTGGGCCACAGGATTTTATAGAAGAATTTGTTGCCTATCTACATACTACAACGCATTTTTTACGTTTCACTCATAGTGCATCTGCTGAACAGGTTAACTATTTAGATGTTACCCTTAGCAAAATGGGTGAACGTTTCAGTTCTTGCATTCATAGGAAGCCCTTGTTCTCTAATGGGTATCTACACTATTCTAGTTCACACCCAAAATTTCAAAAAAGATCTATTTTAAAGGGACAATTTGTAAGGGTGTCCCGCATGACATCAGAAGATCATGATTTTGGTATTGAGGGGGACAAATTAAGGTAATTTTTTCTGGATAGAGGGTACCCTGTAGGATTGATTAATTCTGTGTATGATGAAGGCAGGAAATTTAGAACAAGTAGGTTTGCCCCCATTTTAGGGAAGACCAAGACGGTTTTACAAGGTGATCTATTCCATAGATCTATTGACAAATCGGGCCCTGATCAGTTGTTTATTACACAATACAGTGAACATGCAGGACAGATTAGCTATATTATTGAAAAATAATTCCGTGACTTCAGGGAATTCACTGATTTGACTAATCTTAAAGATCTAGCCTGCAAAACTGTATACAGAAAAGGGTTTAATGTAAAGAGGACATTAGAACAAAGTTCCAGGTTGAGGGGTACGAACATGCTGAGGAAAGGGACGTTCCGCTGTGGGTGTTGTACACAATGCAGGTATATTATGGATCAGGAAAGTATATACTTGGAAAGTAGAAACAGGAGATTGTGGTCAAACAACTTTTTTAATTGCAATTCTAAAGGTTTGGTGTACCTGCCGTTCTTGCCAGGCATTTTATGTGGGCAAGACGTAGAGGCAGCTAAGGAGGCGTGTATATGAACATGTCTATGATATTCAAAGAAAAGTTAACACCAATGCATTATATAGGCACACTATAGTCTGTGAAGGAGCAACATTTAAGTTTTTTGTCTTGGAATCAGTTGTACAGTGTAACAGGGGAGGCAATTGGCCTGCATTATTGTCTCATAAAGAAACATGTTGGCAGATCCTCTTGGAATCAAACAAGCCCCCTGGGTTGAATGATTCCATCTCTATTGTCCCTTATTTGAAATTGAAAGCAGAACAACTGTAAGGTAGATGGATTTTACTGTTTGTGTTGCATATATACAATGATTTTACAAAGTACACATGAAGATTTTAAATGCAACTTTTTGCTTATTATTTGTTATTACATATGTATATTTAAAGTTATTTAATATTGTGTTTGGTTATTTTCAGCACAACTGGTTGAAAATATATAACATATTATACAGATCTTTTTGTATAGAGTTATGTTGATGTAGCAATATAACATCTAGGCATTTTTATTTTAAGAGATGATTATTTCATATTAAATATGATTTTAGGAGGTATTGATTTATGTGTATAAATATGTGCAATTTTTGATGTATATAATATCCAAGATTTATTGAATTCTTGTGAATATTTTAGTGTTTGAAATGCTTTTTTGTAGAGAATTTTTATTTAGTATGGTTTGCTTTAAGCATTAATTATGTAATTAATCAATTAAGTAGGTTGCTGTATAAAATTTGTGGAGAAGAGTGGATTTTATCTGAAGAAGTTGTTTTAACAACGAAAATGTTGCTACAGTTGTGATACGTTAGAAATAAACTGTTTTCTACAGGAGCGTGGTCATTGATTTTTGAAGGGTTCGTCTTCCTTATTGTGAGTTGGTGTATTCAGCTGGTTTCCCTGCCTGTTTGCTGCTTGTTTTCAGTGGATTTGTTGGTGCTGCAGCCTTTTGATTTATTATGTGAATAAAGACGATAGAGAAACACTTGTAATTGGATTAGGCATATAAAAAGCCTTTGATTCCCTCAACTGGGAATATCTATTTAAAACTTTAGCATTATTTGAATTTCCTCCACCCTTCATCTTATTACTAAAAAACATATATATTAATAATTTAGCCAACATTAAATTAGGTCCTTTCACCTCAGAATCTATCCATATAATGAAAGGTACTAAACAAGGATGCCCCCTTTCTCCTATTTTATTTGCTTTGGCTATAGAAATACTTGCAGAAATAATATGCAATAATCCAAGAATAAAAGGAATAGAAGTCTATGACCAATACATATCTAAAATAATGTTTTTTTGCTGATGATATTTTATTAATCCTATCAAACTCCAGAGAGTCATTAGGAGAGCTAGAAGAAGTAATGGAAAAAAATTATAAGATTTCAGGTCTAGACTTTAAAAGATCAAAATCAAAATTTCTATTTTTAAATAAGAAAAAAGAACTACAAGTTACAGATAAATCCATCGTAGGAAAACAAGAACTTACGCTAAATTATTTAGGAATAGTATAATGCAAAAATATAAACAAAACATTATTAATAAATTATAAAAACATCATTGAAACAATAAAAATATATATAGAAAAGTGGAACAAAATTATATTAACTTTTGAAGACAGATTGCAATTAATAAAAATAGTCTTATTGCCAAAAATACTACATGCAGCTTTAGCAATACAGTTAATTCCTGAAAGATGCATTCTTAAAGAAATAAACTCATGTTTAATAACATTTTATGGTATCCCAAAAATAATAGAGTAGCTCTAACTCATCAAATTAGACCCTGGAAACAAGGAGGATTGAACTTCCCAGAAATAGAAACATATATAAAAACATCTGTGCTTAAAACTACAATAGACTGGATAAACCCAAATTATTTTGCCAACTGGAAAGAATTAACAACGTCTATATTAACAAATGAATTTAATCTGTTAAAAATGTTTTAATAGTAAACAAATCAAACAAACCCTGGTACAGACTATGCATAAGTATACAATATAATATAACAAAACCTTCTAAAACAACATTGATTAATCATTACGTCAATTCCTTTAGGAAGCATCAATGCAAACATAGATCTAAAACTTTGGTTTGACTGTTTAACCCCATTTACCATAACTTTCCTCACAGAATATATAGGGAAACAATAACATCCTGTGAGCATGGATTGTTATGCTGGTTTCAATGTGTAAATAAATTAAATGTTTTAGAGATATATATGATAAAAACTGCTTACAATATTCCAACACAGGACTGGTTAACCTTACAAAGCATTCTAATGTACACTCAAGATTTATGCAGATTAATTACTAATTCCTCATTTAAAGATATTCCAAATCTAATAAGTTTTCTGTATGAATTTATATATAATAGTTGTGAAAAGAAAAATTCCATTTCAAATCTATATAAAGAGTTAATAACATACAAAACAATTCCCAAACCATCATACTGGCATTTCTTAACAAAAGGTCAGTCATTTCAGTTAACAGAAGAAATTAAAACTAACATCTTACAATCAGTTAATTACACCTCTAACACACAGTGCTGGAAAATATTTAACTGGAAATACTTACATAGAGCATTTTTAACACCAGATAGAATTAAAAAGATCAGTACTACTACAAATGTTTTTTGCTGGAGGTGTGAAAAGTCAAATAAAGCAGACTGGATTTATAGTTTTTATGAATGTAATAAAATTAAATCATATTGGAATGGAATCAATCATTTTTTTACAAGATTTATTTAATGAATCCTTTACATTAACTAAAGTATTGATTTCACTAAATGTAAATGAAGGTCCCTTCCTGAATAAGACAAATATGTATTTGTTATGGATAATACTTGCTATATCTAGGAAATGCATAACCAGAAGGTGGAATTCAAATACACCCCTGACCTTGGAAGAATTCTATACTTTACTGAAGACAACTGCATCGATGGAAATAAAAATCAAAGAACTACGAATCTATCCCAGGCCACTGGTAAATAATCCTTGAAATAAAGTTATATCTTTGTTGGACACTCTGCAATAATCAATATTGCATCTCTGATAACTGATCTGTTAGTTCTATATTTAATAACATATAGTGTATATAACTGAAAGTCAGGCTATTTTAAATATTGTATATAGTTGTTTAAAATGATATTTAAAAATATTATGCAAATGTTATTTTAATTGAAAATAAAAAAATATTTGAAGAAAAACCAAACCAAAAAAAGTAGGGGCAGATTTTATACTTAGACTGCATATCCAAACTATGAAATTCTATTAGGTCGGAACTATATCTAGCCTCCATGTATCTAAGCCTCTGTCAGAGAATTTCGCACTAGCTCATGGCTATGCCCATGCACCTCACCTGTATGATTTATTTTACCAAATATTTTACATTCTTACTAACCTAACATCTCATCATACTACCTATCTATACCTTTCAACACCTGCCTCTCCGCACTCTGTGGGTGGGTTTGTATCTTTTTTTTTTATTTCCTAGTATAGTAGACTGCACCTCTAATACTTCTGCATGTACTAATTGTGACATTTAATCATATATGTATTTTTATATCACTGGTGTCTCCTCATGCCTTAATTGTATACTATGTATTCCACCAACAAACTGTATGTATGTATATTTTTTATTTACATTTATACTAGTCTTTTATTTGATGTTATTTAACTCTCTGGAGCTTTTCTTCCCAGGCCTCCACTGAAAATGGGTATTTCTCATCCAGTAGGACTTACCCAGTAAACAAATGTGAATAAATAAATAAATGTCCTTCAGAGAATGCATGCTAGCACAAATCCTATTATTCTAGCAGCTTTCTAAGTTTATAGGAGAAGTATGTAAAACTCTGTCCTTATTTTGGGAGCTTTGTCCCCTCATTATTTTAGGCTTTGCTCAGATTTCATGAGCTATGATGATAATCATTGTCAACAATTCATCAGAACCTAACAGAAAAATAGAAGGACGATCACTGGAGGCACCAATTGAAACATTTCCCTTAACATTGTTATAGTCAGTACTTACAAAGTAATTCAGAAATACATTAGACACAAGGCTAAACATTTCCCTTAATATTACTATAGTCATCACCTACAAAGTAATTCAAAAATACATTTGACAAAAGGCTATTATCAGTAACCAGTTCAGAGCCAACAGTAACACCTACATCAGGATATATATCCTTCTTATATTGCTTTGGGTACCCAGAAAGCCTTTTTATTTGACACTACATTAGTGGTCAGCCTCATTTCACAATTTTCCCTAGTTAACCCAACTAATCTATTTAATTTATTCCTTACTCCCTTACATCTATTTAGATACCCCCAGGGCTTTTCTTCATTCTTTTACATAAATTTTGAACCCTGATAGAGATTGTATAAATTAAAATGCTTTTCCCCAAAATTATAGTGTGTGTGCAGTAAAAGAAAATATGGCTTGCTTTGCAAGAACAGTTAATTTCTTGTAAATGTTCAGCTTAGATATTAATAACATATAGCTGTGGGCTTACTGTAAAGGCATCCTGTTATAGAAAAAAAGCTTTCAGATGCAAAAATAAATAAAATAAAATACAGACACCAAGTGATGCAAAGATGACGTGGAGAGACTTTTTGTGAAGTCTTCAGATACAGTAAGGAAGAAAATAACCAAAGAAGGACATATTTGTCATTTCAACAGAAACTGTCCAGGCTAGAAATAACCATGGACTTTTTCATGACTCAAACAGAAACCAGAAGAACAAGTCACAAGGGTATTAAAAACAACATTGTTTGACATTTAAAAGAGTATATAAACTGGTCAGCATCTTTACTCTTTAGTGACGTCTATGACTGAGCGTGCATTAGTCTGTCTAGCTGTGTTATAACAGAATTGAAATAACTCTGACAGTATTAACTGTTTGGCAAGAATTTGTACAAATACAAATAAATATTAATGGATACAGTAGTACGGTGTCTGTCTGGTCTCCTGCTAATAATATTTTACAAACCCTTCCATAGAAGTTCCCCAAACAGCATTCCACCAGGGAGATCTATATCCCTCACGTTTCATAGGGACCAGTGGCACAAAATGTATTTATTTATTTATTTCCAGTTTGATTACCGGGGAAGTCCACTGGGCCCAAATGACCCATTTTCAGTGGAGGCCCGGGGAGAAAAGCTCCAAGATATACAATACAGTACAGATTCAAAAGAAACAAAAGTAATAAAAGATACATTGTATAGAGCAGTTTACAGATATGTACATTCAGTGTCATGCATAGCCAACAAGGGTTGTTGTGGTTGATCTTGAGGGTTATACAGATTCATTTGTGCAAACACTCTTATGTAATAGGTGTGGAGACACTTGACATACACAGTTTTGAGATGTATGTGGAAACACTTTACATACACTCATTAAACATAAGATGCTATTTACAATATTTACACAGTTGAGTCATGAGATAAGTAGCTATAGGGTTGCAGAGAGTTTAGATACTCTCGAAAGAAAATAGATTTGGGAGTTTTAGAGAGCTTAGGAACCTGGTTGAAAACTTCTTGGGGGTATAATCTTAGATAGATTTAGGTAGGGTGAAGTTACAAAAAAGCTTCCCGAATGTCTCCAGTTACAAACAGTTACAAACAGATAACTCCAACCATATCGTGAAATAATCTGCTTTATAAAAAGCATACCTAAACCCCTGATCATTTGTACTTTTAATTAACCTACAAAAGCAGCATGTTCAGGAAATACTAAAATGATCAGAGCCAGTGATTTCTTTACAAACTTCACAATTTTCTAATAACTTATAATTTTTAACCCAAACTATGCCCAAAATATTATCGTCACTATTTGATAATGAGAATACCCCATTCCTATAATTCTGTCGCCTAACTCACATAGCAAATACTTATTTATTTCTGTCCAGTCTAATTCCCAACAATAAGATGACAACCTTCCTTAAAAAGTACTGATAATGAATTACAAAAAAAAAAAAAACATCAATTCACCATTAGCTTGATGTGGAGGCCAAAAAAGTGCCATTTTACAAGCTTGCATCCCATTACCCAGCTTGACCGAAATTATTTAAAAATTACAATTCATATTATATAAACTTGACACCAAACTACCATGAACATGAAAACAAACATCCCGACCTCTACCAACCTCCCTTATTCTATGAAAGGCTTTATATTCAGATAGATTCAATGGCAAATTATTTTCTGTAAACCAAGTGTCAGTGATCATCATCACCTTATAACCATCACTCAGCACTCTTGCCTCTAAAAAAAGAAATTTCTTATTTAAAGTTCTTGTATTGCATAAAAGAAATCTTAACCTGGATTTCCTAATAAAGCTTATAGGAGCTTTGGAGGACACTAGAGTTAAAAAACATCCTTAATTGTCAATAGCTTATTTAATAAAAATCTGTTTCCAACATAGCTAGGATGCCTATTATCACAAACAAACGAACAAACAAATGTTTTCCCCTATCCATACCCTCCCAAACATGCACACATTCAGTATTATGCAAATAACAAGACCTTCTAAAAATTTTTGTAAAACCCCTGGCCAGCCTAGTTAAAATATTATTATAACCAAAAGGTGGAATAACATCACATAAAATGAACTCAGACATTTTGCCTCACTCAGGTCTATCAGCTGTTTAATATAACAAGTGAACAAGTACTATCAACAGTATCAGTATTCCAACCTGCTGTAAAACAATCAAACATATTGCAATCAGCAATGTATGCAAAAATCTGTGCCCCACAAGATCATCCAAACAAAATGTATCCATTTCATCCATTTCAGTGCTAAAATTAGTAAAGCTAAAACACTCACCTACACACAGCCCCCTCCTAACACTACTAGCATGCTTAACATGCAAAGACTTTAAAGCTGTATCTCTGCATCTTTGCAGTGACATGACATGTACACTCAAGTCTACTTTAGTTGCTTCCATTCGTCTTATAGGTTATGTAGATTAACCTACATCATTCAACAGCTATTTTCATACTTCCAACATGCCGTTCATCTTACCAGCTATTTTGGTAGGATTTTTCAAATGAAGAATTTTCATTCTACCTTTTTTCCCTGTGGATCGGGTATATAACATTACTATTAGTAATTCGACAAAGCATATAATTTTTTATAGACTTAACCTTTGTTTTGTAAAACTGACAGCTTCCTCTCTAGTCTGACCTATAACACATTATTTTAAATTTCTTTTTAGAATTAAGTGGTTTCCCAGATGCTTTGAAAAGAACAGCCTTAATGCCTAGTTATAAAAAGGAGGATTAAAAATGAACGCAAACATTATCATCCCATTGTACTATGATCACCAATTTCAAAGATATTTGAAAAACTGATTGTTAAACAATTAATAGACTATTGTTAGGATAAAAAAAAATATTAGATGTTTGTTAATATGGTTTTCAGAAGTTTTCAATTGTTTCAGCTTAGGTCAATTTATAGGAATTGATTCATCATACTTAATAATGGCTCAACTACTAGTACATATTTGTTTATTAATTTATATAATGATTTTGATACAGTTTGTCAGAAAGCTATATCACTTGCATTGCAAATAGGTTACAAGGTAAACAGGGATATTATTTATCAAGCAGATCTTGCTATACCAACATTGGTGAGTACTCTTCCAGTGACTTGCATCAATGTAGAGGTGCTTTGCAAGAATCTTTGCTATGTTTTTGTTTGTTTGTTTCTGCTAATTATGACTACATTACAGAGTGTCTCTTGAGTCTAGCTTATTAATTTATATAGATCACCAGGTGAGGTTTTTGTCACATCATGAAAAGATACCTGATGAGAGTGCTTTCTAAAATGATAATTTAAAAAAAAATCAGAATTGAGTTATGTCTTAATGCAGGATATTATTTATAAGGCAAAAACAATGTTTTGCATTCTATTCCTTTTGTTGTTTATTTGCTATTATACCTTGACCCCCCATTAATATTCTAAAACGTGCACGCTGATTGGCCAGCGTGCACGTTGTAAATTGACTTATACTAATGGAAAAAGGTCCGGTCACCCGGACTTTTTCCATTAGTATAAGTCTTTTTTAAAACACTGTCTCGCTATGTTAAAGGAGTTTAACATAGTGACACAGGTTTAAAAAAAGCAACGGAGATGTCCCTTGCTTTTTTTAAAGCTGTCTCGCTATGTTAAACTCCTTTAACATAGCAACACAGTGTGTAAAAAGCAACGGAGATCTTGCTTTCTCCGTTGCTTTTTTTTTTTTAAACCTGTCTCGCTATGTTAAATGGGTTTAACATAGCAAGACAGCTTTAAAATAAGCAACGGAGATCTCCGTTGCTTATTTTAAAGCTGTCTCACTATGTTAAACCCATTTAACATAGCGAAACAGTTTGTAAAAAGCAACAGAGATCTTGCTTTCTCCGTTGCTTTTTTCAAAACTGTCTCGCTATGTTAATGGGTTTAACATAGCGAGACAGCTTTAAAATAAGCAACGGAGATTCTCCGTTGCTTTTTTAAAGCTGTCTCACTATGTTAAACCCATTTAACATAGCGAAACAGTAAAAAGCAACGGAGAAGATCTCCATTGCTTTTGCCCACAGCTCTGATGTACTGCGCAGGCTTACGCATGCGCAGTACATCAGAACTGCCGCGGATAACAGTCAGCGGCAGAAGGGCAGCAAGGAGGCATTATACAATGCCATTATTTAAGAAAAGTAATTATTATTTTTCTTAAATAATGTCATTGTATAATAGCAATAACCCACTTCTGGGTGTGGGTAATGCTGGATTTACCCATGGTTGGCTTTGTTTGGTCCAACCACACCAACCGTGGGTAAATCCAGCATTACCCACACCCAGGTGTGGGTTATTGCTATATTCATTTGCATGCAATTGACTGGTTTGACTCCTTTATGTGTCCTAAATTGACACCTGACTTTTGTCATTTAAAAATCATACAGCAAATGCAATAATCAGCAAATATTTGGCCTCTTTATTTACATTATAGGATTGTCTAGATTTAGATTCCAAAGAATTATTAGAAACTTCTCTTTTATTGTCATCATTTGATAATGACTTCCTTCTTATTGCAGCCTGAAGTTGGTGTTGCTGCAATAAAATGAAAACTATGCATCATGCCATCTTAAGAATTTTGGCAGCTTTATATTAGTATACCCCTTATTGAGGGTTATATTTTGCTGCAAGTGTTTTATAATTGGATAGTTATGTTGCTTACCTCTTGCATATGTTTAATTAAAAATTATATAACTGCCTGATTATTTTGCCTGTCAATCATTTTTGGATCAGTGTATTCAAGGCAATGACAGAAATGTGTGTTCTTTGTAGAATGCCATTGTCCTAAAAAATGCAAGAACACAAATATGTTATATCTTTGCATTATAACACCTGACAATAATTTCTAAATGTTATGTCTCTTATTTTTTTCTGTGCTAATATTTATAAAATAATATTTATAAAGCGTTACTTAACCATGTTTGCAATAGTATGTTTGTGACTTTGAAAGTAAAAAATAAATAAAATAAAAAAAAAATTAAATTGTCCTTCTAATGGTATAGTAGCTTCTTAGTATACCCATAGACAAATGGCCTAGTTAAAACTGCAGGATAACTTTCCAAAATGTCTCACCAATCTCTACTTTTTAAACGATCTACACTAAGTCCTTGGAACCTCTGATATTCCTAAGATTTTCACTAGGAACAAAGTCACTTATTTTCTTTATTCAGTGATGATTACATCTTAATCTTCAGTTATTCCTACCCAAATGTATTCTTTCTGTTCAATAAGTTCTAGATAGGATTGGTTGATTTGCAAACTGCAACATTAATAAGGATTAGATAGCCCATAACAGTGTTTATTGTAGCTTGTAGTACTGGACTCCTGGATGAAAATAAGAACATTTTATTATTATTATTATGTTTGTATTTACATTTGCAAAAAATGGTTTAGCTTTCTTACTTGGAGTTTCAGTACTCCATGCCTGTGTAGTGCATGGACAGGGTCCTGATTTCTGTTTAAAAACTCTGTTGACTCAGCTGGACTATTTTTAAAACAACATAGCCTTTATGCTTATGCCCCCAGAGAGAACTGTGTGATTATGACTTATTCTAGGCCCTCTTGCCATTTCAGGAGCTTAAGAACAGCATCTCAGTGGGGGTGCTCAGACTGCTAGGAGAGCATTAGCTCTATCTACAACAGGTGACAGAAGTAGCCTGAGTTAAAAGTAAAAGTACTCAAATATGTATCCTGATGATGCAAGAGCAGGATTTCTTTTTATAAAATAACTTGTTAATATCACTCCTAGCAATCCATTTGCATTGTCAGACAGCCTGTCGAATGGTGCAATATACATTTTGTTTAACTGTGTGTGTTTATATGTGTATATTAATATACTGAAAGTCTTAATGATGAATGCAAAAACTGAATGTCAAACTGTTGAAACTTTATAATGTCGAATTCAAAATACTTACTAAGAGCATACATGTACTAGACAGGTTCATGGATTTAGACGTATATACTAGGCTAATGACCACTGGGCCCTATTAAGCCTAGCCGTGTAACTCAAATGTGACCCAAAGTTTAATTTATATAGAGGATAATTTACAGACTGCCTCTGTCCATCAGAGACATGGGCAACAGACAAGGGGTAAATTTCTGATTACCCATCCATTGGTCCAAGTTGCATATAAATAGGGATAGGGAGGAACTCTGCTTCACATGGATGGGGAGCCTGTTCCAGAGAATGGGAATTCTCTGAGAAACATATCTGTTCTCCTCAACATGTTCTATATGTGTCATAAGCAAAATTTAGGTCTTTTATTCTGGTAGTTCTGATGCTGTTTGTTTTGCAGATGTATAAAAGGTTCATCAAAACAGGATCTAATGATGCTTTGTATGCCAAGCAAAAATTACATCTCAGACATCTGTATGACACCCAGTAAAGAGGTGATCACCCTAGGACACTGTGTATTTTCCCTCTGTTCTTTTTGTAAGGAACCTTTGTGGACATTCCAGTTGCTGCATGTGTCTAGTCAAGAAAATATTGAAGGGGACATTATTTTTATTTAGTTATTTTTTTTTTATTTTACATTTGTTGAAAAGCTCCACAGCAGATAGATACAGCTTAATATACATGTGTAAATATAGACATAAAGGGATATTAAAAAAAAATACATTTAGTTATACATGGTATGAAAAGTCATACGAGTCTAGCTTATTTACATTACATAACAAAAAGAGAGCCATGAAAGAATGACTTACAAATTAGGTATATAGAATTGAAGGAAGAAGACAAAAGGACATTTTGACAACAGTGTTTAAATGTAGAAAAAAGGTTAGTTATGATATAAGTATATTCTGTATAATTATATTCTATGATGTGTCTGCTGATGGCCAAGTATGGTGGTATGCTGACCTCTCTGGGACTAGATGTCATGGTCTTACTTATAAGTTAAGCAACACAGAAATATTTTCTTACTACCTAGGACACATGTTGTTGAAGGTTAGGTTACTATCTACATGCGTTCCCAGATCCCTGACTAGTGAATCAACTTTTAGGTGTCTTCTATTGATAACGTAGTTACCCAGGGTGGCCAACTTCCCAAAAGGTACTATAATGCATTTCTTGGTAATGAGTTTTAAGCGATTGTTCTGGCACCAGGCATTTGTCTGTATTAGACCTTCCTAAATGGTGTTCTTGTCTTGGAGGGATTCAGTGACTGCTCCCAGTTTGCAATCATCTGCGAACTTTGTTAGTCAGAGGCCTTTGATATTAGCTTTGCCATTTGAGAAGTAGATGTCAAAGACGAGCAGGCCTAGCAAAGAATCCTGGGGGACTCCACTTGTGACTGATCTTTTGTGCAGGTACCTTCACTGATTTTAACCTCCTGAGTCCTATCAGTGAGCAAGCTACTGATATGTATATATCTGTAGTACACAACTAGTCAAGAAACAATATCACTCCCTTGTCAGTGAATACCTCATTGTGTTTATTATTTATGTAGTTATTCATCCATTTTGGTTATAATCAGAACTCTGATCTACATGCAGTCAATGGTGGCTGTAACTGGTGGAATTGTACATGTGTGGCATCTATATCACAAGATTGAACATTAAAAATAGCAAATGCTCTTTTATCAAACTTAAATATGCGAAACCTTAAAATGTCGAAGGAACAGATTCGCTGATCAAAAAAAAATAAAAACAATGTACAGGCAAAATGAAGTGGGGGGCTTCACCCCCACACACCCTGATGTGGGGGGGCTGTGCCCCCACACCTCCCCAACTTATATATACCAACTCCAAGATAGCACCACAGTGGAGAAAACAGCAAAGTCTGGAGAATGGCCCATCGATTTTTTTCCATGCCTTCGACATTTTCAGGTTTCACGTTTTAAAGTTCGATATAAAAACATTCGCTAATTTAAGCACTCAATCTTCTGATAGGAACCCTGTGTGTGTTTTGTGTGTGTGTGTGTGTGTGTGTGTGGGGGGGGGATGGAAAATTACTGTGGCTATTATTGTAATTATTATGATCATTATTATTTTATTTCCTTTATTATACTCAGACATCTGAATTGTAAACAGTCAACAAAGTAGACCAGTGATTTTATCCACAATCAGCCACACATATTTACTGGTTATGAGTGGCTGTCTGTGGATAAAATCACTGGTCTTGCTGTAATTTGCTTAAGTTTGCTTAAGTTTAACAGTCATTATTCTAGATTTGCAAGACTAATGCATAGTGTCTGACACAAATTGGATGACTTTATTGTGGCAACTGTGTGTCAAAAGCTTGAAATTGCATTACTGCTGTCATTATTTTAACTGCACTCAGACATCTGAGCTGTACACAGTCAAAATGTGACTGTAGCTGGTGGGTAAAGGGGCTGGCTATGCATGAAAATGATGAATTCTGCCATTGTGTTTAGGTAGAACAGTCATTATTCTGTCTTTGCAGAACTGGTGTGGATTTGTGTGAAGCAAGTTGTAATATTTTGATTTGGCCATTTTAATTCACATATCTGAGGTGTGCACAATCAATAAAGTGGATTTAAGAGATGATTATGGAGGCGGTCTATATGTGGAAGGGATTTACCCCTTTGGTGTTTCATCATAGATAAACAATCACTGGTCTGGCTTGGTAGGAGCAATCTAGCACAATATATTGTATTTGTTGAAATCAGAGTAAAAATGAACACTGCTATGTCTCACATATCTATGATAGTGTGATGATGTTGTAGTCTAAGAGTAACATGTCCATTATCTCTCTCACAGTTCATCACAGTTAAACATCAGCATTGTACACACTAATTGGTTATCTATGGTAGCTTTGCCAGATACATGTGAAAGTACCTGATTATTGGCATAGTGGTGCAATGGGTAGCATTGTCATCTTAATGTAATTGTCTAATCAAGTTCCTGGCTATGGTTTCCAATTAGTGAAGGCAGCATGTTCCCCTTATCACTATAAAGGTGTTATCTTGATACTCTATTTTCCTTCAATGTCCCAGCAACATGCTATAGGTAATTTGGCATTCCACAATTTACCTGCATGTAAATATATAGTGTGAGAGACAAGAATGTATGTGTGTGTGTGTGTGTGTGTGTGTGTGTGTGTGTGTGTGTGTGTGTGTGTGTGTGTGTGTGTGTGTGTGTGTGTGTGTGTGTGTGTGTGTGTGTGTGTGTAGGTGTGCGTTTGTGCATCTTGTGATAGCTAGGCTTATCAGAGGCAGTATCACTTTGTTTGTGCATGTGTGAAAAATAATATTATCAGTTTTATCTGTGAATACATTCAATATCAAAGTCACATATATAACTTCTGTCTAGTCATAACAAAAATAGTTACGAAAGTAATAATCATGCATAAAATGCATCACAAGCTATCTAGATCTTCAGACCTTGTAGTGGCACCTAGACTCCTGAGAGTATGTTTGAATTTTGTCACAGGCATTATGGAGGAGCCCATCTTCAATTTCTGCCCTAAACCCCACCTATTATAAAACCAGCCTTGCTCAGAGGTGTGCACAGAAAGTCTCTACAACTTTTATGGGGGCTGAGGAGAGGGTGACCATTATTTCTTTAACTTCCCTCACATTCAAACCCCAAGGATTTATTTAGAAAGTCACGGTAGCTTTTGAAGGGGAGGAGTACAGTCTAGGAACAACAAGCTGGAATACATTACTGTGATCAAACTTTTTTCATTTTCATCACAATCAAACATTTATAAAGTTGACAGTCTTTTGGAGGTAGAGGTAAGGAAGAATACTGTGTATCTATGGGTCTACTTCAAAACAAAAAATTTCATAACACTGAATTTCATAACATTGAGACCATAACATCGAAAATTCAAAACACTGAAAACCCAAAACATTGAAAACTGAAAACATTGAAAGTGTGCTTCATAACATTGAAAACTACATTGCACAAGTAAATAATATCACCTCCATCTACAACAACTAACTAATAAACACACTTTCTACTATGTTTCTGCAGGGGGCAAGCCCCCCTGCACCCCCCATGTGGGGGCTCTGCCCCCACCCCCCATAAATGAAATATACCATCTCCAACATTGCACTACAGTGGGAAAAAGTTAATTTCCTAACCTCAGTGTATGGTGATTGTGATACAGTAAGGTTAGAAAATTAACTTTTTTCCACTGTAGTGCGATCTTGCAGATGGTATATTTCATTTATGAGGGGGGTTGTGGGGGGTGCAGGGGGGCTCCCCCCCTGCAGAAACATAGTAGAAATTGTATTTGTTAGTTAGGTGGTGGTGTAGGCGGAGGGGATGTTATTTACATATGCATTGTAGTTTTCAGTGTTATGAAGCACACTTTCAATGTTCTGAGTTTTCAATGTTTTGGGGTTTTCAATGTTTTGGGATTTAGATGTTTTGGTCTCAATGTTATGAAATTTCAGTGTTATGAAGGGGAGCTGTATCTGCACAACCTGAAATAAAAAGAAATAAGACTGAATGTATTTCTTCACTCATGATTATATGCTATAATTAGATCAAAAGCTTGGAAAAAGTGAAGATGGTGAACACTCATTAGACCCAACTTAATACTGGTCCATTTCAATTTAAAATCATGATTATAAAGTGTTTATGTCTAAAATAGCTAAAAGTATGGCAAAGGTGTTGCCAAAATGGAAAGCTATAGCTCAATGTGGTTTTGTATAGGGGAGGCAAACATTTGACAACATTAATAGAACAATGATGATCCAGATGGAATCATAATGTAAGAAAATACTGCTGTTGTTAATGGTTCTTGATTCAAAGAAAGCATTTGGCAGAGTAAGCTGGTATTTTATGAGTAGGGCAATGGAAAATATTTACATTCCCTTATGAAATAATAAGGTTAGTTAGGAGGATATATGAGGGATTGGAGGCAAAAATTAAAGTGGGAGGATTCTTTTCTAATAAGTTATGTCTAAACAGAGGAACCAGGTAGACAAGTCCCCTTTCCCCTTTGTTCTTTGCATCATATTTAGAGCCATTGACAAAGAAAATAGGGGACTGAGAAATTCAAGGATATAATTGATATGATAATCAAGATAATTTGGCTTTATTTGCAGAGGATATTATTTTGTACCTGATAAAATGAGAAAAGTATGTTGCAGTGTTTTTGAACATTCTGAGACAGTTTCAAGTCTTTTTCAGATATAAAGTTAAAGAATACAAAAACAAAGGCTATATCTATAAACTATGTACCTACACATGAATTGGTTCAGCAACACCCATACTTATGGGGACATGATAAAATAAAGTATTTAGGAATATGAGTTAAAAAGTATTCTGTAGCGGTAGCTAAGGATATCTGGGAAGACACTAAACAAAAAAAATACAAAAACTGAGAAACTGGAAGATCTTGTTTATGGATATGTATATCAAGGTACAAGGCAGTGAAGATGTCCCTTAGTCCCTTTAGTTTTGTATATAGGTCAGCCATATTTTTTTCAACCAGTGGAGTAGTTGTTGTCAGTAAGTAATAAAGAGTTGAAGGATTTTACCTGGAAGGAGAAGAGGGCAAATGTCAAGTGGGATAAGTTGATCCTTTCAGTAGAACAAGATGGTTTAGGACTACCTGATTTGAAGGGATATTTTAGAGCTATACAGTTAAGGCTCATATACATAATAGAAGCAGAAATCTACAATTCAAAGTGGAAAGGGATGAGGAGGAGGGGGTGAGTTCAGAAAATAAGGAAAGAGTGAGATTCTATATCCAGATCCTTAAGGAGAAAAACAACAGCCATGCAGAATATTATATTTATAATCTAGCAGAAAGTATTTTAAGAACTAAGCCAACATGGGAATGGAGAAAAGAGATTCTGTCAATAGGGATGACTGCAATTAGGAGTACAGAAAATAGAAAAGTGTGGGCTGGAATTTACTGGAGAAAATTGGAAAAGGAACCAAGGTATTGGTAGCAGATAACTAGAGAGACAAAGGTAATAAAGTGGTGAGAGGCCAAGAGGACATTTGGACTGCAGGCTAGAAACTGCCTTTCCTATCAGAGATTGATATCAGAATATAGGTAAAGAGAAAGAGATAGGGGAATCCTAAGTGAAATACCTGCTCTGGTAGAGTTTTTAGTTGAATCTAGAACAGAAGCTGGTGTTACAAAATGGATAGTTAATAAGGGATATAAAATATTCTATAATAGCTATTGGAATTAATCAGGGGAGATGAGGAAGGATTGGGAAGAGAGACTGGATAAGCAGTTCACAAGGAAGCAATGGGAGGACATATGTATGGCTCCTTAATATGCAATAAAGTCTAAACATTTCTGGATTTTTGCTTAGACATGCTTGCACAGGTATGTTATACCCCGAGCAGACTCCAAATAATTTTTCCTCAGGTAGATGGCAAATACCGGAGGTGTGATGGGAAAGAAAGAGTTAATTGGGAACATATGTTTTGGGAGTATAATGAGTTGGCAACTTTAAAAATTCCCTACAGGGTACACAGACAAAAATACTGGGTGAACAAATGGGTGTAACTAAGGGAATGATTTTTTTGAGATGGAATTGCCTAGACATAGTAAGGCTTTCTTAAATTTAATTCTGGTGGGCTGCCAAAACAATTACTATAACATGGAAATCAAAATCTAAACCAGCTATATTTGAAGTGGTAAATATTGTAACAGAGATAAAAGAGCGGGAAGTGTGATTTTTTGAAAAGGGCAGGATCAAACTATGTAGAAAAAATGAAAATTGTGGGAGCAATGTATGTAGAATAATGTTTTGGAGGAGGAGTGAGGTTTAAGGGAACATGAGAAATGATCAATTTATGTAATGCTGGATTGATGGTAATTGTACAAATATTACCATGGTTTGTTTTCTTATATATACATGCATGTTTTCTTATATTTTGAGAAATAATTCAATAAAGTTATTGAAAAGTTTGGAGAAAGATCTAAAATGTACCTCAGTGTTACTGCCTTGTTCTACTAAGAAAGAAGATTTGTTCTTTAGTTTATTACCCCTACCCATCTAATTTGTACGTCACCTGTTTTCTCTACCCTTCCTTTTGTTTCAGTTGTAATAATTTATAATATTTAATAAACATACACTTAAAATAAATAGTAATACAACACATCTGAAACTGCATCTAACTTCTGTCACACATGTTTACCAGTACTTCAGTATAGCAATGGTGTCAGTAAATAATAATCTCATTTTATATTCACAGTCAGTTTAATGCCTTCATAAATTCTAGCACATTTGAATATAATTAAGTTGCAGGAATTTTAAATAGTAAAGCAAACATGAACAGAAATGGCTTTCCCCATATTCAGATGCACAGGTTTAATTTTCAAGAACCTTCCTTTTGCATGTCAGTGACTTTATTTAATATTAATATATGACAGTATTCTGGAAGACAAAGCTGTCAGTAATGTCTTAGTCTGAGCATAAACATAAAATAAGGCAGTAAACTGCATAAGTTTAGCCATGGCTCACCACATTTAATTCACAGATATGTAGCAGGATAATCAGGAAGAAAGTAGGGCCATGCATAGCAAATGTTTTATATAAAATATTGTTCAGAATTGTATACTGCAACTTATATGGAATAGGCACTGGAAAAAAGTTGTATAGCAAAACATTAAACTGACTGGCAGTGTTACAGGAATGGACAGACAGTTGTTGCTGCTTGCCCAGATAAAGCTCTTTCGTGAATAAGAACCACTCTGCAGCTACCAGTGTGTGCTTTGCATCTCTAAATGCATCTCAAATTTGCTTTCAAAAACTATCACTTGTCATTAATATTAAAATCTTCACAATGACTGACCCTCAAGCTGGAAAACATGAAAACTAGAAACATTCATATTTTAATATAACAATGCAGTTATCTCCACCAGTGTGGATTTTGCTTAGCTGTGCAGCATTGTGAATTTCTGCTCTAAGGCTTGAATTTCTAGAACTTTCATTATCAAGGTGTTCACTCATTGTATTCTCATAATCAGAGCTGCATGCACATTAATATTCTGTGAATGTATGTTTGAAGTGTATCAAATGCCTTCTGGTTATCTAGTTTATATTATACTTCCTACCTCAGATTTTAAAATTCTGAGTAACTATATAAATTATTTAGTAGATTATATAACCTCATTCTCTCAATACAAAAAAAGTAATTTTGCATGCCTTATTGCTGAATATCTCAGTCCTTCACCTTGTTCATCAAATTGCCAGGCAGCTAAAGTACAGTGTCTTGACTTTTCCTCAACATGCAACTATAGACTATAGACATTATAAAAAGATTAATCATGTTACTTAAGTGTCAAATGTCTGTTGTTGAGAATATTTTGCTTGTATGCCGCACACAGTCTGTTAGCAAATAACACTTTGTGGGCTCCTTTCCATTTTTTTCTGTCTTTCAACTTATGCTGCAAATTGCATTAGACCTATTATTCCGTTTCTCCTTATCCCTTTTTTTTTTGTTTGTTTGTTATTAAGGATTCCTTTGTGCAGTCCCTAGCCTTTGATAGCACTTTGTCCTCTGTGAGAAAGCTGGTGTATTAACCCTTGTAAATGTATAAATAAATAATTCTTTTTTAAGTATCCCTGATTTTTTCTCAGTCTAGCAAAATAACTTTTCTTCATGCTCTCTGGTTCATATTTTAATTTCTTATTGATGTTTATTTCCTGTTTCCCGAGCTGTACCATAAAACTGAAATCTCATTTCAGTACCATCATTGGTACTGTTTTACTAAGATGTCATTGGACTACAAAAAAGCCATTCGCTGTTTTATTTTTTCACTTTTCTTACTGACCCAAATATCAATACATGGTCATGACAGTACAAAGATGGCCCCCTCATCCTTATTTTCTCTTCTTGCACATATGAAGATGTGCCCCTGATATAAAAGTGTCCTGCTGCAAGGTCACTCAACTGCCAGGTGTGAGGGGCTTGTCCAGTATTAACTGATTGTCAACTTGGTGTTGGCTGGGTAATGGGAGGAGGCCTGCATAAATTACAAAAGTGACGGCATCTATTAAATAGATTACTATTCATCTCTGTAACACTATCTCCCAGTAAACGGAGGAGCATCTCTACATCACTCACAAAATACTGCTCATACAACTTGTATTGCTTCCTGCCCCTGTAATATTATACACTGCTTATGAAGGAAGATGACATTTATCATGTTGTCACTTTCTGCTTTTAACAATGCATCAGCAGGATGGTTAGGTTGATGACTTGGAAAGGTGGAGATTAGTCATCAGTTCTGAAGTTTTACTATATGGTTATAACATGCATGTGTACACCTTGTAGTCTGTGACAGTGCTTTGGCTGCTGATATCTATTTGTAAGTAGATGGTTAGGCTTCTTCCACCACTCCACTCACATCCCTTTACCTAGAGTTAATTAATCATTTAATAACCACAGGCAGAAGAAATTGAATATTGTTTAGCATCTACATTTCTGAAGTAAAAGCCAGTACTAAAGGACTTTGGCTGACTAAGTTTGCAAATGACTATAAGCTAGAGCAGTCATTGAATCCCCAAATGACTTGGTCATCAAATAAATAACTAATGTCAAAAATCATGGTCTGAAACTAAATGACAAAAAATGCATTACTGTATCCTTTGGGATGTCATCTAGCCCAGGCAGCTACCACATTGACAATACTCCCCTAAGAGTTGACCCATTTGTTCAGGATTTAGGAACTTATATGGACAGTGACCTAACTTTTGACCAGTATGAGTCTATTGTTTTAAGAAAGTCCTTCTGTATTGCACAGCTTATAAACAAAGGGATTGTGTTAAGATCTGGGAATGTCATTGTCCCCTTTTACTCAACCTTCATTAGGCCAGTCATTGACTATAATACCCCCTTTGGTATGTAACTGTCCAGACACATGCAGCAAATGGAACGCATAGGTGCCTTACTAAAAGGATACAAGGTCTAAACAATATGTCCTACATGGACACTATACTCGGTATCATACAGACTGCTAAGAGTTGATCGGTGTCTAGCATACAAGGCATCCTCTAACCCATTACTGATGGATTTACTGCACATAAGTAAGTCAGTACTCGAGATACTCATTCTAGGGATCTAAACCTCTTCTGCAACATCAACAGACTGGTTTAGAGGGACAGGTATATTTCTGTGAGGATAAAACTGTTGTGGAACTGGTTCCCCATCCACATAAAATGAAGTTCCTCCCTGTCCATTTTCAAGTGCAACTTAGATCTAGGATTGGGAAACAGAGAAGTTACTCCAGAACTACCCCCTGTACTACTAATGGACAGAGGCAGTCTCTAAATACTTTATCCCATGCATGGATCCCCTCAAATTATCTAGGGTATGATGCCAGTTATTCTTATTAGGGGTAATATATAATTATCGACCATGGGATGGGTAAGGCCAGTCTATGACCAAATGGAATAGGTTTTTTCAAGCACAAAAAGAGAAATTGGCTAGGCTTAAAATGGCCTGAAAGTGCAGCTAGCCTAGTACTTACCTATGAATGTATTAGTAAAAGCATCTACAGCCATATGTTTATTAGCCATATCTTTATCCAATACAGATATGAGTGTTATGCCACGAATTAGATCCACTTGCCATCATCAAGTGGCTCTAATGCATACAAAAGAAAATCTTATCTGAGATACATGAATTCAGTATTATCAAATATGACTGAACATAGAATAAATAAAATCATATAGAAACAGTCCTGAAACAAAGCACAACTGAATTTTGCAGGCTCGTCTGAAATAATACTGTATATAATTCACCTGCTTTCGCAATCTTATGTGATTTGATAATTAAACAAAATAGCAGAGTACTATCACTGACCATAACAATTTAACTAAAAATGCACTGTATTAACACAGCTCCACAGAGTCAGGTGACCAGCCACTGCTCTGCTGTATTCATCTGTGCAATCCAAGGAATCTGATGCATTCTGCTAACCATAAATACAAGTTTATACTGTATTTTGTACTTTTAAACTGTATTTTTGCTATAGTGCTGATTTTTTAAAACTGTTGTTGCTGATTTGTTGTACTTTTTGCATGCAGTAGCATAGGCTAGTTTCAGACTTGCTGAATCTGGTTTTGTTTGTTAAATTGTTAAACTGAGCACTAAACCAGGCTATCTTTTGTTGGAGAGGGCCACCCTGCAACCTTGTGGAAGGAGGGTGCATTTAGAACTCATCTGACTGAAGGTTGCTGGCAGGGCACAGTTCTGATTTTTTTATTGGTTAAATTGTTTAATTTGGTTTGCTCACTGTTGTAACACAGCTCCACAGAGTCAGGTGATCTGCCACTGCTCTGTTGTATTCATCTGTGCCATCCAAGGAATCTTTTGCATTCTGCTAACCATAAGTACAATGTTATACTGTATTTTGCACTTTTTAACTATATTTTTGCTATATTGAAGGGCCCCCTGCACCCTTGTGTTAGAAGAATGCAGTTAGGACTCATCTGATTGAAAGTTGCACAAACAAGGGAAACAGAGAAACACAATGAATGTCTGGTTTAGCTGTGGTTATCTCATTTGTGCGGCTCTTAGCAGTGTGCAAACCTGGACTAGTGGCCCACAGAGGAAGGAGACAGAACACCTGCAGACAGGACTTAGACAGTGTAAAGGACAAAAAGGATATATTGTTGCAGTTTTTGCTTAACATCATGTAATGTTGCTAAGCAACATTGCATGGTGGTTAGAAAGCTTAACACCTACAGTCATCGAACACCTGCAGCCAGGATGCAGACAGTTAATCATTTAAAATGGATGCATTCTATTAATTCTTTTGGGCTCAGGGAAAACATGCTAAGCAGCATTGTACAACAGTTAACACAGGAACTCAAGAATGAATAGGGAATTATGCAAATGTTGTTTAACTATTCCTGTGGCAGCAGGTGTAAGTGTAGGGTTGTAATACCGACGGTTCTGGGTTCTAATTCAGGAAGTGCAATGTATTTTACTGTTGTGATAATCCAGTTCATAGTAATGAACATAAAAATATATAAGTGTTATATCAACAGTCTTGTGGCAACAGGTGTAAGTGTAGGGCTGCCATATACATGGCTTTGGGTTCTAACACAGGACATTCCAGACATTTTTACTGTTGTTCCATTTCACATTATATTCAATCTCACATATAATGCTACTTTAGATAGTGGAGCTGATATAAATTATATGTATGAGGGATAAGACAACCTTACCGTGTTTTCAGATGTATGACTGAGGGTATACTGTCTACTATATTTTTATAAGTATAATTCTGGATGTGGATGGCCTTCACACTTAAACAATACACATACACAAATGAATCTATATAAGCACTTTGTCAGATCACACACATACATGGTTAACACCTCAAACTTTCATCTGTATTTATGAATGATTCATGAGCATGTTTGTGACGCACTTCTTCTTGGAAAAGATGGAAAGTCACTGCTGTGGAAGAAAATGTTTTATCCCTTATGCATAGGTTTGAATCCCACACTGCAAAAATCAATGTCATCAGTGTATAAAGCCAAACCAAAAAATGTGTGAGGTCATGAAATTTATGCCCCCAGTGCATGTCTGCAAAGTTAAATCACCTAACAGTTACAGCAGCAGACACCCCTCAAACTAATGTCAAGTGTCAGATTAACCAATTTAAAACATTTATTTCCAACATGCTTGGCACTGTTGCTCTCCACTTAACACCATGCAAGCACAGTTGGCATTGTTTCTCATGGTTGCACCAGGAAATATGATAATAGGAATTTGCAGGAAACCATCATAGGTTCATAGGTAGATAGGCTCATAGGTAGATACTAGGCTATCTGCCCTAGGGCATTTATAAGCCTAGCCAGAGTGTATTTGGCTTCCGCCTCCCTATTAGATTAGCCTACTGTGCCTCTGTAAAGTAGGTCACAGAAGGTACCCTTTTAAGATTAGTTTACTGTGCCTCTGTCTAGCAGGGACACAGGAGAGATCCCAGGGGTGAATTTGCGATTTCCCATCCACGCGTCCAAATTTCGCTTGAAGAAGGTCAGCGAGGGGCTATGTCTAACATGAATTGGGATTCTATTCCAGAGTGAGGGGAGCCTCTGGGAAATGAATCTGTCCCTCCAGCATGTCCTATGTAAAGTAGGTCACAGAAGGTACCCTTTTAAGATTAGTTTACTGTGCCTCTGTCTAGCAGGGACACAGGAGAGATCCCAGGGGTGAATTTGCGATTTCCCATCCACGCGTCCAAATTTCGCTTGAAGAAGGTCAGCGAGGGGCTATGTCTAACATGAATTGGGATTCTATTCCAGAGTGAGGGGAGCCTCTGGGAAATGAATCTGTCCCTCCAGCATGTCCTATTTATTTTTGTGCTGAGGTTTAGGTCCCTGGACCGTGTAGCTCTAAGGGACTTGGATTTTTTGAGGTGGGGCACGTCCATTAATTCTGGGTTTGACATGGCTTTGTACATCAGGCATAGATCGCCTCTGAGTAGGTGGTAAGCAACTGAACAGAGCTGGAGTTTCTTTAGTCGAGCTGCATAGGACATCTGTTTGTAGCCCATGATCCTCTTGGTGAGGTACTTTTGGGGTCTCTCCAGTTGCTGCAGGTGTCGGGTAAGGTACATCCCAAAATGGGCATTGTATTCAATTATGGGCCTGATGAGTGATGAGTAGAGGGGCACAATGACCTCTCTTGATCTAGATGCAAACCCTTTCATGATAAGGTGGGCTATATAGAAGGTCTTTCTAACCACTTTGGCAACGTGATTATCAAAGGAGAGATTACTATCTACGTTGGTCCTCAAATCTCTAATTATTTCTTCCGTACTTAATGGATTACCACCTATGTGGTAATTTGTGGGCACCTTGTTTTTTCCAAAGGGGATGACTATGCACTTTTTAGCATTTAGCTTGAGGCCAGGCTGTGGCTCTGCCACCAAGCATCCGTCTCTGTGAGACCCTTTTGGAGGATGCTTGTGTCAGCTGGAGATTCGATTATGGCCCCCAGTTTGCAGTCATCTGCGAACTTTGTCAGCCATAATCCCCCCATGTTAGCCTGAACCCCAGAGAAGTATATACCGAACAAGAGAGGTCCCAGAACTGAGCCCTGTGGGACGCCACTTGTAACTGGTTTGGATTCGGACATGGCACCTGCAATTCTGACCATGTGGGTTCTATCTCTGAGCCAGTTTGCAACCCATCTTGTGATATAGGGGTTGATATTTAAGCTGGTAAGCTTATTTATGATGCCCGAGTGGGGTATTGTGTCAAAGGCTTTTGCGAGGTCCAGGTAGGCTGTGTGGACTACCTTGCCCTCATCTATGGCTTTGGTAACTGTTTCAAAGAAATCAACTAGGTTTAAGAGGCAAGATCTGCCCTTAACAAAGCCGAATTGGGTAGGTTCCAGTGTCATTTGCCATTGTTCTGCTTTTGGGATTAGCCATGTCTGGTGTTAGAGGGGAAGGTGCCCACTTTAGGGCCCAGAGGTGGGGGTGTTCAGGAGTCCTGGATATTTATTGCACTCCTGGTAAAGCTCCACAGCCAAAGGCTTTTGTATGGTGACTATTCTGGCTCCCAGTACAAGTCACAGGCTTGGAATAGTCTGGCCAAGGCTGTATCCATTGCGACTGGCATCCTATGCACTGGAGAATAGTGTAGGCACCATTTCAACGACCTAACAAGGTGCAAGAGGGATACAGTCAACCAGTGATTGGACGACTTTCAAACCAGTGACATCCCACAGCTGTGTAAGTATGCTAATAAATAGAATTTAAAATACATAGAAAGATTAATATAGACAATAATAGTATGCATAATGCTCTTCTGTTCTTTTCTTTTCACAGCTAATCCTGAAATTGAGTTAAATCAGCAGGCTCATGCTGATCATTTGGAGAGACTGAGGGAAGCAGGTGGCATGTATGCAGCACAAGTGAAGTCTTACTGTAGCTTTAAAAGTTAAAGATAGTATTTTTTTGTTTTCTATACAGTAGTAGCAAAGTGAGCAAGCATATCCTAACTATAAAAACAAATATGCATGCATAAGTCTATAGCACAAGCCAACTCTAGGAGTCAAGTGTAAGACTGGAGTCAGAGTTTGTAGGATCAAATACCCCGAGTAGCAACTGTACATTACTGCATTTATTTAATAATATTACATAAATTAAACTCTATACAAGTGGCATAAAGGCCCTGCTGCTAACAGTAATCTGTATAATTAAACCAAGCACATGTGCAATATATGCGTATTACAAGGAATACTTTGAGCAATCTCTAATTATAGTTTGTAGTAGTTGGGACATATACCTAAATATAATACTTTAGATAAATATGGTGGTACTAATTTTATCTTTTTTTTCTCCCTCACCAACACATATCTCTTTTATTATTTTCTATTATGTGTCATCAAAACGTCTCCATATCATCCATCCATACCAAATCAGTAAATGCTTCACAGCACAGCGATGTAGGCCAACCCCTGTGGGTCAGCCTGCCCCTGCTCCTCTAGCTCCAGCACCAATGCCCATCACATCTGGGACTGATCCTGGCAGTACTGCCTCTGCTGCCCCTGCACTACTTGCTCTCTCAGGTAACACTAACATGGCAACTGGTGCTGTGGTACTCTGTGGGAGTTCTGGTGGTGGTGGGAGGAGGAGGAGGAGGAGAAGATGTCAAGCACTCCAGCAGCCAGTGGAGTAAGGGGATAGTGATGACAGTCCTGTGGGTGAGGATTAGATTCTCACTGTCCCCATGTTTGACAGACATGAGCTTGCACTGTCCCCTCCCTCACTCGAATCATGGTGTCCCCCAACCTTTTGTGTCCTTCACTGTCCCCCAACCTTTTGTGTCCCTCACTGTCCCTGTGTTTTGCTTTGTTTGTCATGTTTGCATTTGATTCCTCACTTATCCAACTTACCTGACCCAAAAATACCAACATCCCTTACCCAGCATTCCTCTCTCTAGGCACCTGTCCTACAAAAAAATGTCATCCCATGCATAGCTCTCCATTTCACAAATGTCTTCTTGACCTGCTTGATTTGGTCCAGTTGGCTGTACAACATGATTGTGTTGTTGTCACCCCCTTTCATGAAAATGACAGGCCAAATTCAGCTAATATTCTGCACATATTCTCATTTTACACTACTGAAGAAATGGATAACTATGGTTCTTTCCTACCTCCCTCCTGCACATTCCTATATTACTTTCCCTTTGTTCTTAACCCTGCTTGCCTCCCATTTCACCACTTTCCTATCTACCAAATTTTAATTCCTATAATCTGATCAAAACTCGAATCACACTCAACACACATAAGTACCAAAAAAAAAAAAAAAAAAAAAAAAAAAACCAATGCAGCCCTTCACTTTTTGGCTTCTATGTTTGTGCAGAGTTTGGCATTGTGCACCAATGCCAAGCGTCAATAAGTGGATTTTCTGTGGTGCAGTTACCTCTTTGTAATGCCACTTAAACACACCACTACATCAAAACATACTAACACACAGTGAAGGTAGAATAAAGTAAAATTTTACTTCATTATTGAAGTATCATCTGGGCTGAAAAAGAATATGTTAGTACATTTACACACTGCTGCCACAGAGTCAGCTAAGCAGCAGGTGTGTTTCATACTCTCAATACTAACTCATAATTTTAGCAAAGAGCCTCACATTTATGCATTGCTTAACTATGTGCAAACAGAGAAAGCAGTAGAAATGTGTATCTCGCATGCACAAGCACTTTGCCAACCGTTGCACAAACCTGCTGCTTGGCAGTGCGCTATGCAAAGTAAACAATAGCATGTGTTAGTTTTGTTTGCTGTCTATTTAGTCTTCATGCCATGAAACTACATGTGGAAACATAAAAAAATGAATGCCTTATCTAAGAATATATCACATATTTATAATGCAGCCATGTGTTACCTCCCCCCATGCACTGCAGCCCTGGTCTCTCAGTACCTGTTCACAAATATATCAGCTACACTACATAAATTAATAGGAAATGTGTGATATACCATGCATATCTTTAGCATGACAATGCGCACTCAGGTTTTCAAATACTTGTAGTAATGTGGACACCTGTTTGCATACAGTTTGTAAAGCTGTCTCTTAAAGTATACCTACACATTGGAACACAACCACCACATAATACTCATTGCACACTCATCAATCTGGTAACATACAGAACTTGAACTTGAAATATCTTGACAGTTGAACATGCCTACCCATCTAGTCTGTGTACTTTGGTAGGGGTTCTACTCTCACTGCAGTCAAGTGGGAGGTGTGTGCGTGTGTGTCTGTGTGTGTGTGTGTGTGTGTGTGTGTGTGTGTGTGTGTGTGTGTGTGTGTGTGTGTGTGTGTGTGTGTGTGTGTGTGTGTGTGTGTGTGTGTGTGTGCGTGTGCGTGTGTGTGTGTGCGTGCACACTTGCTTGACATTGTAGAGAGCATTTTACACCAGCATGTGGGACACTGCTATTACATTTTTCCTTACCAGACACTGCAACTAGAGCTGATTTGCAGTATACCCCTCAGGGCAGGGTCAGAGACTGGCCTGTAGGCCAGGCACAAGTCACTGTATCCTTTATGATACAGATTACAGTGACAGGGCTTTCAGTCTATCCCCATAGGTCATAACATGGTTTGTAGGGCCTGTATTTTCTTGGTGAGAAATCATGGACCTTTTCCATATGGATACTAGTAATATCCCAGCTGTGTGCAACAGACATGCATGAGTTGTTAATGCTAAATTCATGTCTTTTACAAAAGTTAGATATCCTGACAGAGGTTATCGAGGGCATGCATGATGAGAATACTAGCATCCTGAAGCACTTGATCAGGCCAAGGCATTTGACACAAATCCACACTGAGGTATTCACTCAGTACTGTCAGATGTGCCCATAAACACCTATATCACCAAGTGGGCAGACCACTGGATCACATACATAGCATCTAAATATGTTGAGATGTGTGAAGTGACATATATCTCTGGTCCAATAATCAGGTCTTTACATCAGGGCTGTCTGCTAAGCCCTTTCCTGCCCATTATTTAAGTCACAGACATCAAGATTGGCATACACATCCTGTGTCCAAGCAGCTGTCTGGAGGACTACAGATTGTGGGCAATCATTGACTCCAACACACACCAAAGATTGCTGCCACAGCCATGACAACACATGAGAAGAAGCAATCACATGGAGAGATGTTTTCCATTATGAAAACAAATGCACAAACCAAGGATAATGTAGACATCACACCCTATAAGCAGATCAATGGTATGTGTCCCAGGGTAGATGGTATGTGGAACATCCACCAGCATGTGGCCACAGTGGTGAGTACTCCCTTGTATGTAACACAGCTACTGAGTATGTGCAGGACATCCGCATCAAAGGCCATAATACCTCCATAGATCACAGTCTTCATTACACCAATAACTGAGTACAATGCACTCTTCTTCATGTACTTCATTACACATGTTCCACTGATGTGTAACCAAAATGTAACAACTTTGCCACACTGAGCAGCCACACATCTTATTTGCCTACACCTAGGTTGTATAAACATTAATGTCTGATGGTGCGGAACACCAGATGCATGTGTGATACTTGTTCTGGTGACACACACAGTACATGCATAGCTATTTGGCAACATTGATGGTATGGGTTACATTCATGACAGTGTGGATTGTGTCATATATATGTCATGCACACCAGTCAACTAGCCTGGATTTATCATAATGTCACATACAGGTATAGCAGTGTCCCTCCTAACACCTTCAGCAGATGTTACAGTGTCAGGATAGTGTGCTTGATTACCCTCACAGATTGCTGACATTTCATAATAGTTGTACAAGTGTGTGCAAAGCCATCTATGATCACTCAGAATCACATATGCTGTGTCATAGACATGGTATCACTGGTGGTATTATTCTGATATTGTCCATGATTGTATGTGTTTCTTTTACTGTTGTTCATGGGCCTGTAACTGTGTCCCACTTTTTGGATACCTCTGCTCACATTACACTTATATTAAGGCATATCAGTTTGCACAGCTTCACAATATGCACCCAACCCCAATTGTATATTGCATCCCAGATAGATATCCTCTCCACTGTTCATGTCGGGATGCTTATCTCACAAAGACATATCTTCTCCATTGTTATGTCACCTTGTCTGACAGTCACATATTATACATTTTATTACTGACATTAAGGAGAATGACTCATTTCTATAATTTCAACAATTATGACTGATTGGGGAAATGGTTGCGAGACATGTGGAATCTAGTTGCGATAATACACAAGTACCTACATTTTTCTGTGAAGTCCGGACTGTACCATGTTGATATGTGATTAGTGCTCCTGCTACAACTGTCTTCCATTTACATGTCCTCATCTACTGTACATTACAATGTTTCACTTGTCCTATTTCCGTGTTCATTCCTACAATTCTTCTGTGTCCCTATCCAATACAAACACTTCCCTGACTGTTTATTTTAAATGGCAGTCCATGTACTCTTATAGATCATTTATCCAACTTTTGTACAGAATAGCTTGAATGGGTTTTCACACTACTCTGCACTGTATACTGTCCTGTACTTTGTTTAGAACATATACATTACTATATGATAAACCCTGGTAATCATTGTGGCATTCTGTGCAATCCAACTAGCCTAGATTGCTGTAAGGGAAACAGGTTCAATAACCGTATTACACTACATGGTTTCCTGGCTGCCAACACTTTTGCCTGCCATGAAACCATGATTGTTTACATTTAAATGCAGTGTGTGGTGAATATGTAATCAGTGCTGCAAACACAGATTATATATCAAACATTGCTTTTAATTTCAGCACACTGCTAATAGTGACCATGTCGTTAAATCCCAGGAAAACAGTAACATTACATTTCAGCTGCCACTTGAGTTCCTTGTATTTGAAGAATTCATCAGATGGTCCACTCCTTCTGTTCCACTGCTGATATTTAGTTTGAAACTGCTTTAATCAAGGGGCCAGTTTTTAAAAAAAATGGGGTTTTGCCACTTTGTTTTTTTAGTTACGTGTTTCATGCTTTTAAAATTATGTTTGCTATGAATTTGTTATTAAATGGAAATATCTTGTTAAATTTATTGATTAACTCACTACTAGTTCTGGTTATGTGGTTGTTAAATGGTATAAAGCTGGGTGATTCCAGACTTGATGCTATTCTGATGAAGTCCTCTGTACCAGGACAAAAGTGCTAAATGTGTTATTAAAGTGAGGTGAATTAGTTTCCGGTTCTCCTTCTTTTTATCTTCACTAAGTTCTGATCAGTAGGAGTAATTCTGTTTCTCTTTATGGAGTATATACTTCTTTACAATGGACATTTGAAAGGAAATAATTCCTAAATCTTTATGTATAACTGTAACCAGGAGAAACAGCTCAGGAGTCAGTGAGAACAGAACTATTCCTAAACTATTTAAAATATTTTGTAATTATTCCTTAATGTGATTAAACCTGAACAACCCCAGAAAGAATGATACCAGTCCTCACGTTTACATTGATATATTCAGCAAGATGAGGAAATGGTAGAATACAGCCTCCTAAACCTAGGAGGAGGGTAGAAATATTTGAAAAGATGCCACCACCAAAAGAAGCAATATCTTCTCAAAATGGTAGCATATCACTGGACCTGAAGAATATGCAACCAGAACTCTCTAGGTATGGGCATTCCCAACTCACTTTCCCACATAAAAGTCTAAATTTCTCGGTTTTATTTCTTTCTGATACTAATATGTTATATAGGCTGCTTATCACATTTCTCTTAAAGTCCATACCTCTATTTGATAGTATACATATTCACTCCAATGAATGCAACCTTCCTGATACATGACCAGAATCTTGACTTTGTGGGATTCAGATATCAAAGTAATGTAAATTTTTGCATTTTTTCTAGTTTTCTTTTTAGCTCCAAAATTAAAGACCCAATAGAATGATGTCTTATCAATAATTACCTGCTACAGTACATACATTACTAAGTAATACATCAAGGTGCCACCACACTCAATCCAATGGTAGCCCAAAAGCTACATAACATCTCACCATGATCACTAAAGTTGGAACAAAGGAAGCATACACCTGTAATGATACTTCGTATTCTCAATGCACACTTCAGTCTAATTCTCAATGCACACTTCAGTCTAATTGTCAAACTCTATACCTGAACCACTAGAAAATTCAGCTTAGATCTTGGATAACATAGTGGTTTTTGGAAGGTCAGTGAGAGTAGACTGATAGTTTTTTCCATATATAAATAATACCACTAAATTTTTGAGATTTACTATGGAAAAATCCCATGACATTCTACATTATTTGAATGTAGAAATTAGAAAGGACATGGATCATAAAAGGTTTCTTTCTAACATATATAGAAAGCCTACCTTTTCAAATACACTGCTACATTTCAATAATTGCCATCCACTCTTTCAGAAGAAAGCTTTGGTAAAAGGCCAACAGGTATGGTTGTTATGTGTGACATCAACTACTGATACATTTTGTGAGAAAAGCATAAAACTAAGACATACATTAATAAATAAAGGTTATCCAGAAAGTTTTGTGGACCAAATTATTATAGAATTGTACCACCAAAGGGTTGATGTTTTTATATGCCTTTATTGGGACAAAAAGATGAATCTGGGACCAACAAAGGGGCAGATGAGAATAAAAAAACACTTAAAACCATATAGGCAGGGTTGTGTTCTTACCTGTAATAGTGATGCTGAAAACATTAGAGGTGTTATTTACAGAAGCTGGAAACTTTTTGAGCTTAGTAAAATAGATTAGAAGAAATTAGATAATGCCCTTTGCATTATTTATAAAAAAGATTAGTGTATGAAGAACTATATTGAAAGTATTGGGAACAGACACAAAGAGGCCATAAAAATGGGAACATAAAGTGTGGTAGATGTAAACTCTGTCCCCACATAGAGGAAGGCAAGTTTATAAGAGTTGTAGGTCTAGGTAGACTTAATTGCCCCAAGTTTTGTAATTGTTATACCCAAAGAGTGGTTTACATAGATCAGTGCAGGAATTGTCATTGTTACTAAAAAGGTAAAACTGAGAGAGTGTTAAAGGAAAGAATTTATGAACACCTTCATGACATTAGGGTGAATGAACAAAAGAATGCACTATGGAAACATATACAGGAATACAGGGATCATACATTTGGTTTCTTTGTTTAAGATGGTATTGAAATAGATGACAAGGGGGGACCATGGAAAATAAGATTAGAGTTAAAAGAACTGCAGTGGCAGTTGAACACCAATGCAATGGACCCCTATGGATTAAATGAGTCTGTGTCCTTAGCATGTCCTTTAAAAATGAATTTTTTACAGTATTAGATTAGTTTGTTTTTTTTATTTTTAGTTTTGGTATTATATGAATTCAGTTTAAAACACCTATTTTTTCAAGGAAGCGTAGTGTAGTGCTTTATATAAACTGTATGACTTTAAATGTGTGATGGATTAACAAGGGGAGGGGTCAAACATTATAAAATGAAAATGACACGTTGTTTTACTAAATCTGATGAAGTCTCAGGATCTAGGAATGAAACCACTTAGTTTTTATGTGCCTGCGATTTTTTTAGGTATATGCGGATTAAAGTTGACTTGACTACACAAAATTGTGGATCGCTTTCAATTCAGAGAGTTTCTTTCACCAAAGGCATGTTTAAGTGTTGAGATGAAGCTTGATTTTTGGATGACCAATACTAAAAATACTTTGTAACTAAGTTGAATTTTCTGGTGGTTCAGATACAGAGTTTGAAAATTAGAGTGAAGTGTGCTTTGACACTACAAAGTATTGTTAATGGTGTACGCTTCCTTTTTTCCAACTTTTTTGATTATGGTGAGACGTTATGTGGCTTTTGGGTTACCACTGAACTGAGTGTGGTAGCACTTCACAGTATTTCTTTGTGATTTATGTACTGTGACAGGTAATTATTGGGAAACAGTCATTAAAATACAAAGTATTGGTGTGGGTGTACACTTCTATTGTTGGGGTCTTTAATTTTGGAGTTACAAAGTGACTATTTGGTTCTTAGTTTCCTTTTTAGATCTAAACAACAACAACCTCAGATCCTATAACCCTGCACTGTTACCAGTTTACTGAATCATTAATTAGTCCTTGTGAATCTAAATGTCCATCTAAGTACCTTTGTCAATCCATTAGCAGTGAGATCTCTAAGAAAACCCAAGCTCTATCCCAGCCTTCAAGGGCCTGATATAATTTCATTAAAGCTTCTCTTCTGGCTTGTAAAAAAGTCTTCCAAAGTGGTGAGCTATCATCAACTAAGATACTATGGAACATCAAGTATAGAAGCCTTAGCAATTATTTAATTACATCTGTTTACTGGAAAAGTCCAAATGGGAATTAAACCCCTTTTTAGTGGAAGCACAGGGAGAAAAGCTACAGGGATACATATAAAAAGTTAATATAACAAAATGCAAAATATTTATTAAAACAAATGTATTTATTAGAATAACAACCAACCAAACACTAAAAACTTGAAAAATAATGAAAACTTGCTTCGAGAAGGACAAAGAAGGTGAACACAATCCTTAGCGCTTTCATTCAATTTATTAAACTTGAACTTCATCAGAAAAGTATTTATTAGGTTACAGATCCTAATCAAAAGTTCAATAATGAACTCAAGATTATGTACCCAAAATAAGCCCAGTGATAAGAGCAAAGACAATAACTTCAATCCAGTCCTATAGTGCCCCCATCCAAAGTTCAACACCAGTTATTTTGGTTTCTTAAAATATAGATCAGATAGGATAAATGGGAGATCCTGAAAGGTATATAGAACACTCTGTTTTTTGTTCAAGACACATAGATTCCTTATTTTTGGCATTTTCCAACAATTCTTATAGCAGATGATAGAGTACACTATTGAGGATAACAAAGAAATTATGTATTGTTACTATTATGCAAGAAGCCCAGAACTTCCAGACAGAAGATATACAAAAAGATTAAGAATTAGAGGAAAGAAAAATACTTGCAAAAGAAAAATTTCCAAAAGCTTCAAATGCATATTTGTGTTCATTAATACAACAGATTTAGGAAAAACATTTATATAGACCAAGAAACCTTGGGTCGTTTGAAAAAAGAAGCAACTGAGGAAGTTCAAAAACATCAAAAACAATAAGTTCACGAACTGTATAACCAAAAGTACACAGCAAAGGAAGCAGCAACCAGTTGAAATAATGAATAACTGTTTAATCCACTTTAAGCGCTTTCTTCCCTCTGGAATACAAGGACGTCATCAGAACAATGTTACACAAATCAACCCAGACATTTGTACTCATTTAATCCATATAATAACTGAATAATGAGTAATAATTAGTATAACTGAAGCAACCAGTTGTATACTTAAAATCTACAACTATGTTGCTAAATAAAACAATAACTACATAATTTAATATCAAATGTACACATAAAACACCACTACACAACAGCTTAATAAAATAAAAACTTCATAAGTGTGGTGAATGAAGGAATAACATTATCCAAAAATGTTTTTAATTTTAAAATACAAGAAATACTAATTGCTTCATTTATACCAGAATATTCAGTTGCATTGCTTCATTTATACCAGAATATTCAGTTGCATTACACCGCAACTGCCATTTTCATTCATACACATCAAGATATAAATCAATGCATTTCCCTTGGGGGTCTTTTTCAATATGTTGCACTACCAAAAAATTAAATTGATGGTCTCTGTGATACTTAATGTGCCTAGCAAGAGCATTAGTAGACCTTTCATGCTGAATGTCGAACAAACGTTCCCCTATTCTATTTTTAAATAATCTATAAGTTTTCCCTATATAAAATATAGGGCATTGTTAACATTTGACCATGTAGACAACATCCGATGTACAACAATTGTAATGGCCATAAATTTTAATAGGACTCCCATTCAGTGAAAACATGTCCCCTGTTTCTAATATATGTGGACAAAAGGTACATCTATTGCATTTGAAATTTTCTTTTCTCCTATTAACACCAATCATATTGTATTTTTGTGAGTCCTCTAATATGTTTTTAAAAGATCTATCCTTTTTAAATATAATTTTTGGTTGTTTACCTACTTTCAACCCAACATTGTGATAAAATTGTAGGATATCCCAGTTACTTCTAATAATGTCACCAATTTCTGTAGCATCTAAAATGAAGGTAGTGATAAAGCCTACGCTGATGTCCATTCTCTTAGTAACAATGTTCTCATTGGATAAACCATTTATACATCCTAAAATAGGTTTGTAAATGCCCATGGTTCATTTGTTTATAACCTCTTCCTTGATTTTAGTCAAGAATTCCTGTGGGTACCCCCTTGTTGTAAACATATGCAAAATAAAGTCAATTTCTTCTAAAAAATCTATATCAGAACTTACCATTCTTGCAGCACGTACCAAATGGCCTTTAACTATAGACTTTTTTCGAAAATTCGGGTGCCCACTATTATACTTCAAATATGAGTTGGAAAACGTTGATTTTCTAAATATTCCTGATTCCAATCCAATACTTGCAGTATCAAAAATTAAATCCACATCCAAATATGATATCCTTGTTCCACTGTGTGTGTGAGTAAATTGTAAAAATGCCACTATGTGATTTATATAATCATAAAACTGATATAATTCCTCTTCAGTACCTTTCCCCTTTCCAAACAATGAAGAGGTCATCCAGAAACCTTGTATAATACGCAATTTTAGAATAGAAGGTCCCTTCCATAATATATACTTGTTCCCAATATGACATTACATAATTGGCAAACACAGTTGCACAGGCCGCACCCATTGCCACCCCTCAAAATAGATACAATTATTTTGTAATACTATTTCCATGAGGGTTATATATACATTTATCTGCTCTTGATCATAAATTGCTGTCTTATGTAATTGGGTCTCTAACCAAGCCAAACCTACTTCATGTGGTATCGCTGTGAACAAACGACACACATTGATGGTAACAAGTATCATGTCCCTTTCCATTTGGACTATCCCCACCATTTCCAAAAACTGCCATGAATATTTAACAATGTAAGGAAAGGCTTTTAAACCAGTCTGTAATTTGACATCTAAAAACTTGCTAATAAATGTTGTTTTTGACCTTTTTCCATTTACAATTGGTCTGAATTTAGGATCCTTAAGCCCTTTATGGACTTTAGGTATACCAAATATACTGGGTACCATGGGGTGTTTGTTGACCATATAGTTATGTTCAGCCTCACTGATTTGCCCTTGGTATAACATATCTTCAAGCAGCATATCTATTTTCATGTAACCTATATGTATTTCATTTAGAGAACTCTCAACATAGGTTCCATCTATCAGGAGCACATTCATACCATTTAAATAGTCAACTTTGTTCATAACCACCCCATTCCCCTTATCTGGTTTCATTATACGTATACTAGGATCCTCAGCCAGTTCCTTCAACAGTCTGTTTTCTGCTACAGTCGCGTTTTTAATATAAATATTTTTGCCACTGTTATTCTTTATTACCTTCCTAATTTCTTTTTCACAAACCTGTTTGTATAGTTTAATAACATCATTGAGGGGTGGGTTAAAACAACTCATTTTTTTTTTAATATTCCCATTATTGCCTTGAATTGCCATATGAGTCAGAAGAAGTCTTGCTCATTGAAGCAAGATGAAAGCACTAACTTTTATTGTTTTTTTTGTCTTCGAATAAACCTGATATCTTGTTGGATTTATCCTGCTGCTTGTGGCCTTTTTTCCATATAAGGCAAGAAGTGTAACTGTTAGAAGAGTATAGAAGAAGGACCAAATCAAGAAAAATACTTAGAAGGATATATTGTGATAAAAGCAATGCTCAATATTAGAACAGATCAAGATCTCAAATAAACTTAAAATATCAGCACAGAGAGAAAACTTAGAAGTTATGCAGATAAATATAAAGAAAAAGTACAAAATAAGAAAATTTACTGATGACCCAAAAAAGGTTTATAGAGAATTGGGATACAAGACAAAAGGAATTGAAACACCATCAAAATAGAAAAGAAATAGATACATTTTGGAGAAATATCTATGAATATCCTGTGGAACATAGCAAAGATGCTGAATGGATAGAAGAAGTAAAAGAAAGAATAAGAAGTTCAAATGTACAGCATATGAAATGGGAAAGTAATGACCAGAGAAACTGAAACAAAGGTAAGAAAAGCTCATAAATGGGAAACCTCAGGCCCAGATGAAGTACCTAACTTTCAGCTAAAAGTATTAATATATTTACATGAAGATTTAGCCATGAGTAAAAACTATTTATATGCATACCCTGAACAGACACCAACCTGGTTAACACCAGGAAAAAACATACACTAAAGAGCGAACCTGCAAGCTATCATAAAAACTATAGACCAATAACTTAACATCTGATGATGTATAAACTACACACTGGAATGTACGCCAACAGAGTTTATAATAATTTAGAAGAAAACTCAATCATGGCAATAGAACAAAAGGGTAACAAAAGAAAATCATAATGGAGAACAGTAAAAAGGGGAAGAATCTAAATATGGCATAGATAGACTACAAAAAAGCATTCGACAGTACCCCACATTCAGGGATAAAAGAGTGCTTAAAAATTTATACGATATACCCTACACTGATCAATTACATTACAGCAATAAGGAAACAGTGGCAAACCACTTTGCAGTTAAGCCATGATAAAGGACAAATTATTATTCCAGGGTTAAAAATTCAAAGGAGGATATTCCAGGGTGACTCTTTGTCCCTGCTGCTTTTCTATCTTGCCGTTAACCCATTAAGCTGTCTACTTAACAGATTAGATCATGGCTACAATTTGGCTCCCAGAAAACAACAAATTGTAAAGACTTCTCGTCTTCCTTTTGTCAATGAGTTAAAACTGTATAGTTCATCAGAGGATGAACTGAAAGCACAACTGCAAGTGGTCAGAACTTTTTCAGATGATATAAGAATGTCATTTTGTCTTGATAAATATGCAAAAGCAACATTTAAACCAGGTAAGCTGCAGCACCAAGAAAACATATGTCTGGGACCAGAATATAATATAAAATAACTTGTGCAAGAGCTTGTGTATAAATACTTGGGAAATGATGGATCAACAATAAAACATGAGCAAATGCGAATAAAACTTAGAAAGGAATATTTTAGAAAACTAAAATTAATACTGAAAACAGCACTGACATCTAGGAACAAAGTCCAAACTATAAACCAATTTTCTCTTTCTGTCCTTACAATTTTGGAGTGACTGACTGGACCCAAAAGGTGTTGGATTGGTTGGACAGGAAAACAAGAAGGATGCTTCATGCTTATCAGATGTTTTATAAAAATCAGTGTATAACAAGATTATCCCTGGGATTCATTAAGCCCTGAATGACATCCAGGAATAGTGCAGGAGCTGCTGCACACAATATGTCCACCAAGTGATTCAGTATAGAGCTCCCGGGATGCACACGAGCACTCCTATGCTATTCCTGCACAAACTTCACTGCCTTATGCTAATTGAGGTGAATTAGTGATTCAGCAAGCAGGCAGGTGTTCATGCAGGAATAGTGTAACCTGCAGAAATGTATTCAGTTACTAGCTGAATAAATTTCTGCAAATAAGAAAACAGAGGCATGACAGCCTCAAATAAAGCATGTATTTGATTTGTTAGGTATGCCAATGGCCAAATATATGGCCATTGGCATGAAAAATAGTTTTAATTTTTTTAAATAAAACTTTTTTTTTTGGCCAATCCCGGCTGTCTAAGCATAGAGCAGTGGCACACAAACGGGTTTGTGCCAAAAATAAAAAAAAAGGGGGGTGATCAATTTTTACAGAAATCTGCATTTTGCCATTACAGTCAATGGCATGCAGAATGAAAACAATACCAGGGAATAGTGGTTGCTAAAGGGAAAGGCTCAGTGTAAGTACAGTAACTCAGAAGTAAGGCAGTGGTTTATGCAAATGAGGAGATTTATACTGAATCACAAATTTCTTCTAAGTGTCAGACTGCACCTAACCGTGTAGGTGCTGTAACACCACCGTGTAGACAGGAGGAGCAGCTAACATAAAAAGGGTGTGTGTCATGCTTCCTGTAAGCACACTGGAGCTCAATGGCCTGTGTTTGCCCTTAGCTAAGCACAGCTAAGGAAGGGGGTGTGTCTGAGGCTGCATTTTCTTGTTCCATGAAATGCAGAGCGTGTTCACATCCAGGGAGGGCCAGTTCTGCTTAAACGTGTTTACTTTAGATGTAGCATGCACCGGACCTAAAAAAAAAAAAAAAACAGGGAATAGCAAAACTGTTTACATTTGAGCACCGGGAATGCGCGGCGTGCATCAGGACTTAAACGGGGAGGAAATAGGAAGGGGAAACAGCAGACAGAAGGCAATCAAGGAGAACTACCATAGCTGGCAGGTGGAATGTATCAGAATCAGCCAATTACACAGACAGCAGCCCAGCACACTACTATAAAATACGCAAACACCTTTCAGTCTGGTTTTTCGCACAAACTCTACACCACTGGTGTACACATTCAGGGGAATTTTAAACTGACAAAACTAACAAAACATGTTAGGGGCTGCTGTTGCATTAATTTATCAGTATGTGCTAGAGACTGAGGGTGGTGAGAAGGATAATGTTGACAACCAACTCAGACTGGGGAGGAGGAGAAGAGTGGTCAGACCCAGGGTAATCTACCAGGGGCTACATGATCTGGAGATAGTAGAGTGCTACAGGGTGGACAGGGACATACTTCAGCAACTTGTTGAGCTGTGCCAGCCTCACCTCAGACCCAGAACCAACAGAGGGGAACCCATCCCAGTGGATACCAAAGTATGTGTAGCCTTAAGAATACTAGCTACAGGTACTTTCCAAAGGCCAACTGGGGATACCATGGATGTCTCACAGGCATCTGCATCCAGGATACTCCACCAGTTCCTGGATGCCATGCAACTGCAGGCCACTGAGCACATTTACTTCCCCAGCACCCATGAGGAGAGGACCAGCAATATGTGTCTTTTCCACCATGTAGCAGAATACCTGGGGGTATTGGGTGCCACAGACTGCATGCACATCCACATCAATGCACCACCCGGTGAACAGGGTAGGGTCTACCTAAACCGCAAGGGGATCTACTCTATCAACTGCCAGGTCATGTGAGATGCCCAGGGCATTATCATGAATGTGTGTGCTGGCAACCCTGGAAGCTATCACGACTCCCACATCTGGCATTCGTCACAGCTGTACCAGGCATTTGCCATTGGGGAATCTCATATGGCCATCCAGTGGGGGATGCTGGCTGCACACTGGAGCCATGGATGATGACACCCATCAGAAATGCACACACACCCACACAAGAATGCCATAATGAGGCACACACACAAACCAAGATCATTATAGAACATGTGTTTGGGATGCTCAAGTCACAGTTCCACTGCCTTGACATATCTGGTGGAGCCTTGCAGTACTCTCCAGCCACATGTGCACACATGTTCATAGTATGTGCTATGCTACACAATATGATTCTGTGTTAACAGCTGCAGCAGGAACAAAATGGAGAAGGGCCACACAGCCCCCAACCATTGCCAATGTCTCCACAGGCACAGAGGGACTCGGAGGAGGAACATCCTGAGCCTGCCCCTGTAGGCAGACAGAGGCGTGCCCAGTATGCCCTGTCCTTGGCAAAGAGGCAATGCATAGCGCATACAATGACACTGTAGGACCCACGGGACTGATCTCTGTCTCTCTGACTCACACACACAGTAAAATGGATGCCAAACAACACACCACCTATACCCTACCATGTATAGGCAGTGTACTGTGTGCATCCGGCACAGTCAGCCCTCGAGCACCATCCTCACAACAGCCTCAGGCAAAAAATAAGTCAGTCTCCTTAACAAAATTAATGAATGGAGTGGAATGTTCTGATAGCATATCTATGGTATTGATTCAAGCATGCAAGGGAATGGGGTGGCTTACTAGAATAGCAGCAGACAACTGACAGCACTGTGGGACAGCAGGAAGTGTATTCCCAGTACTGGCCTACCCACTCCATGCAGTACCACCCTAGTTGACAAATACCAGTGCAGTATATGTGGTGAGCCAAATAACTGGGGGGTCATAAGTCACATGCATGGATGTCAAAGTGGGAGTCCCATACCCACCCCCAGCCTCACCCAGCAGATCAGCTATAGAAAGCCATACAGACATGATGGCAAAGGCCCCCACATGGCGACATCCATGAAATCCCCACCTACAGACTTTTACACAGTGATATCACAGCAGGTCTGGCTGTGGCAGTATGGCTTTGAAAGGTAAGAAATCTGAAACTACAAATGTCTATGCAGAACAATCTGACCTGTGGTCGATATTGTTATGCCTGTAGACTGAAAGATAGGGCACACCCATACCTCTCAACTTGAAATAATCAAAAATCTGGACAAAGGCTATGGAAAATAGGTACAAATCTGTACGCTGATTAACATAAAAATGTACATGTATAATTATGCAACCCCACCCACTCCGGTGGAATTGTGGGATACCATCATTCAAACAAATTGAACAGACAAAATATTAAACACAAAATTCACCCAGAATAATAATTTGAATGTGTATCAAACTTTGAACTTGTATAAAACTAAAATACAGTTGTCTTTTACAAAATTAAAATCAACTGCATTGAATCGAGAGATGTTGAAAGCTGACAAACAGCAGACCCCATGCAAAAAATCAAAAAAGGGGGGTGATGATGATTTAATTCCAATCAAGCTTGCATTGCACTAGTTAGCCATCAGGTTCATAGTTACTAGGTATCTCATTTAAAGGAGAACATTCTCAGGACTGCAGCATCCACCAGCCACCGCCTTTAAAAGTATAACACAGTATAGTATCAGCAATCTATCTACATAGTGTGGGAGTAGAACCCACAGCCTTCTGCATCAAAAGCAAGTACTCTATCCATTATGCTATTAACAATGCAAGCAAATATGGTCCAAGCAGCACTAAACTTCTCTTCCCCTGAAGTTCTCAGCCCCTTGTAAAATCCACTTGACACTCTCTCTCTCAACTTTGCAGCACAATAAATCTGTAAAATGCCAAAATTTATTGTGGGGGGCCAGGGGGACAAAATCCCAATAACCAGGGACACATTTTAAACATTGCTTGTATAATCTTGGAAAATTGCTAGAATAAAATGTTGTGTTACCAAATTACCATGGGTTTCCTGAAAGATAGGACAACTGAAACTTAAATGGCTAATATTTAGTGAATTCAATTCTTCTCTCTAATTTGCTAGAAAATCGCAAATTTTAAGAGGAACAGACCAAAGAGCCAAACAGTGAACACAAGTGGTGGTATGGGTAGGGAATTCAGGTTCTTGCTCTTTGTACCTAAGGAACAGGGTTTGAGCCTGAGTAACCACTACCACCAGTTATACTTAACGAGGGCATTTTACAAAGACACACACTTTCCATTAAGCAGACAAAATGCACAGCCATTAAGCAGATAAAATACACAGTGTTCCACACACGCACACACTCACTTTCCATTAAGCAGATAAAATACATAGCCCCACAGCTTGTACTCCGTTAAACAAATAGATTGTAAAACAGTGAGTCCAATACACAGCCGTTAAGCAGGTAAAATGCACAGCTGTTAAGCAGGTAAAATGCACAGCCGTTAAGCAGATAAAATGTACAGCCATTAAGCAGATAAAATGCACAGCCCCCCCCCAGCTTGTACTTTGTTAAATAAATAGCTTGTAAAACAATGAGTACAATACATTTTGGCCCAGTACATAAAAATACAGCTTTCCATTAAGAAGATTGGATAAATAACACAGCCCCAGCCAGCTTGGACTTTGTTAAAGTCCATTAAGCAAATAGCAAACAGTGAGCCCAATAAGCAGATAAAATAAATAAACACACATAGCTTTCCATTAAGCAGATTAGAGGAAACAACACAAGCCCCAGCTTGGACAAGTCTGTTAAGCAGATAGCTTGTAAAACAGTGAGTCCAGTAAGCAGATAAAATAAATACACATGCAGCTTGTAGATTGTCATTTTATCTGCTTAACTTGTCACAGCCCCAGGACTCCAGCTTGTAGTTCGCTCGTTAAGCAGCTAAACAAAAAACACACAACATATGGCCCAGCAGCGCTAGCACATTGAACAGAATTCAGTAGTTCCTTAAGCAAATAAAACACTTAGCAGTTCAAGTTAAGCAAAGCAGCAAATAAAATGACACAGCCGCAGCTTGTAGTTCATTAGGCAGATAAAAACACTTTAACATTTGGCCCAGCAGAGTTAGCACATTGAACAGACGTTAGTAGTTCGTTCAGCTAAGCTAGCACATTGAACGGACTTCAGAAGTTTGAACTTCGTTAAGCAAAATAAAATACAGCAGTTCAAGTTAAGCAAATAAAATGACACAGCCCCAGCTTGTAGTTCGTTAAGCAGATAAACAAAAAACACATTTGGCCCACCAGTGCTAGCATATTGAATGGACTTCGCCAGTAGTTGGTTAGGCAAATAAAATAAAGCAGTTTATTAAGCAAAGCTCCAGGCTCCAGCACATAAATACAGCAGTTGCTTAAAGCACACAAATAACACAATAGTTTGTAGATTGTAATCTTACACAGTAGTTAAGCAGATAAAATAAAACACAGCTTATAGTTCTGAATAGACTTTCTTACCTGGAGGCTGAGACCTTTTTTCGCCATTGGTTGCTGTAACTGTTTCCCTCCAAATAGTTCAAAATAGATGTCCAACAGGCAGTAGATGATGTCAACACGCACGCTCTGTAGCCTGGTGATGCATGGCGGTGTCAGCCATAAATTTAAAATGGCAATACAGAAAAAAATCGGTAATTATAGGGGCCACGCGGGAATTCGTGGCACCCCATTATTTTGCTCTCAAAACCAGTAAATACCTAGGTATTTGGGACAGTTGAGAGGTCTGGCATGCCACTATGCTAAATGGGACCAAAATGTTAAGCAAATATCAGCACAATCTCTTCAAATGTGTATTGTGTACAGATGTGTCACCAACCCCCCCATAGTCCCATAGAAATGCAGTAGCATGTCCTTAGCATTAAGCAGCATCCAGATGTCAACTAGAGTGATGGCTGAACACAAACAGAAAGCAATTGTCAGTAACACCCACAGTCAAATTACTGGTGCCATCCCAGGTTTGACCACTGCTGGCAGCCTGGGAACATATGATCATCAAAATGCACTGCCTTGCTACAGATGGCCTGCATCTGTCACACTTGGCCTACAGGCCTGTGACAAATGCCCATGCCTCACCCACAGTGCCCTGTTATGGAGTATCATGGGGTCCATAACACCAACATAACACAATCTAAAAATGCAAAGCAAGGCCATGCTGCTAACTGCTAGGAGAAAACCTGCCAGTGTCAGAGAGTCAGAAATCTGGTCAAAGCCATGAATAATGGGGTGAAAAGGTCCAAAGAGAAAGACACATTTGAAATACCGCTCTAATAATATAATACAGTTGATGGAATGATTGTAGTATCATGGAATGTCTGATTGGTACGAAGTCAGAAACTGAAATGTCAACTGTCAGTAATATCTGACTTTAAACCTGAGTGACTTGCAAAACACTTTTCCTTAAAAACCACATTAGTTTGCGTAACCAACAAGATATATGAGTCATGAATGTGGACATTATGTGATACTCTGTACAGTCAACAGGCAGGGCTAGGAGTCTAAACATGGGAATGCACTCATTGTAGGCAGTCATAACCCTGAAAGATGGTGACATGTCTGCACCCACAGAACCCTGACCCACAGCCATGGGGACTAACACACCCTTCCCTGATCACTCATCCTATGCAACATCCTGACCCCAAAATGTGGCCAGCCAAGGAAAATGAGGTGGGCCATACATATATGTCAGACAAACACACACCTCCAGGCTGGTTAAACAGCCTGACACACACAAGACCCTCCAAGTGCAGTCAACCTTTGAGCAGACCCCTATTGCAAAGCACTGGCAGCTAGAGGAAAAATATCTGACCAATGACACCACCCATATCTTATCCCCTACAAATCTATCCAGAGTCTGCCTGTCACCCTGATCCTGTCTGACTTATATTACCCAACCGTGGACTGGAAATCAGACCAGGCCAGAACTGAAATGCACAGATATTCCACCATTGCAATATATCACCAAGGTGCTGGTCTGTTTCCACAACTCCAGCAGTCAATTGCTCATAGGCACACCTCTCAACAGGCTGGATTGTGCAAGAATGCATAGCATTTGGCCCATAATTTTGGTGTGTGCATCATCCATCCTGTATTCCTCTGGTAAATCACTGTAATGATCTGAGGAGGTATGTCACGAGGTACTGAAACAATACATGACAGTGTCAAACAGTATTTATGTCAGATGTCTGCTAAAAAAAGCCATGTAACCCAAGCAACCTATACATTACTGAGAGAAAGTCACAATCACCATATGGCCTATTGTCCCCCATTTTTGATAGGCTATCTCCAGATATCCTGCACCAACAAGTTGAGAGGTATGGTTGTAGCACAAAACAAACTGGACTGGAGTACAACAATACCTGGAATGGAGTCCCACATGTACTATAGAAGGTCACACTGGACATGTTCATACACTTAGACAAAATGTCAGTAGGATCTAGGAAAGACCAGGCCTTCCCCACCCAGTGTACTTCCCATTGCCCTGCTTTAGAGGTCCTGAAGATGTCTGTCACCATAGAAGTCCCTTTGGTCAGGCCTTAGCCCTATAAGCTCTGTGGCATGTGTGATAACTGTGTAAGACTATAGTACAAATAGCTAGTTAGGTAGGAGTTCTAAACTCAGTCATGGTAAATGCCAAAGTATGTGTGTGTGTGTGTGTGTGTGTGTGTGTGTGTGTGTGTGTGTGTGTGTGTGTGTGTGTGTGTACAACTTAAAGCTTTTGGGATCATTCAAAGCCAGTATACTTCCCCATTCCCACTTTAACAGTCCTTCAGATATCTCTCACCTTAGAAGTCCCTTTTGTCAGGCTTCAGCCCCATAGTCTCTGTGGCATGTGTGATAACTGTGTAACACTATAGTACAAATAGCTAGTTAGGTAGAAGTTCTAATCCCACTCCTGGCAACTGTTAAAAAGTGTATGTGTGTATGTGTCTCTGTGTGTTTACAAGTTAAAGCTTTTGGGTCCATTCAAATCCAGTACACTTCCCCTTTCCTTACTTTTGCAGTTCTGCAGATATCAGTCACCTTAGAAGTCCCTTTCATCAAACCTCAGCTCTGCAACCTCTGTGGCACATGTGATAACTGCGTAAGCTGTAGTACAAATGAGTAGTTACGTAGGAGTTCTAATCACAGTCCTGGCAAATGTTAAAGTGTGTGGGTGTGTGTTTACAAGTTAAAGCTTTTGGGTCCATTCAAACCCAGTACATTTCCCCTTTCCCACTTTAGCAGTCCTGCAGATATCAGTCACCTTTGAAGTCCCTTTCATCAAACTTCAGCACAATAATATCTGTGGTGCATGCAATAACTGCGTAACACTGTAGTACAAATAACTAGTTAGGTAGGTGTTTTAATCCCAGTTCTGGCAAATGTGTGTGTGTATATGTGCAGTTTAAAGTTTTTGTGGTCTCTCTCACCCAATACATCACCCATTGCCATACTTTACAAGGGCTGGTGATGTTCCTCACCTTAGAAGTAGCTTTGGATAACCTTAACCCTGTAAGCTCTGTGGTGCGATAAATGTGTAACACTGTAGTAGCAATAAATATACAGTTAGGGGTTCTAATCTCAGTCAGGGCAAGTGTGTGTGTGTGTGTGTGTGTGTGTGTGTGTGTGTGTGTGTGTGTGTGTGTGTGTGTGTGTGTGTGTGTGTGTGTGTGAGCACCATATCCATTGGGAGTGGGTTTTGCTACTTTCTGCTGTTGCCCACCCAGTACATGTCCCAGTGTTCACATTACAAGGCCCACAGTTGTCATCCACTGTAGAGGGAACTGTAGCCACTCTGCAGCCCTATAAGCATTGTGCCATGAGCAATAACTATGTGACAGTATGGAATAGATAACAAGATAGGCTGCCCATCTAATCCTTGGATATCACTCCCCACTCAGGAATCATACACAAGCACACTCAGGTAATGAGCCACACTTACATCAGTAGGTGGCCTGCAAACTGGCTCACAGACAGAATCCACAGTGTGAAAGCAGAGGACTCCATGTCAGACTGCCTAACAGTCATGAGTGGAGTCCCACAAGTTGTGGACCTTTGTTCCATCATGTTTGGGATCCACACCTCTGAGGACCAGCCCAGTACAAAGGCACCCTGGCTGACAATGTTTGCAGATGACTACAAGGTGGGTGCTATTATTATCCCCCACGTGAGGTTGACATTCTTCACAATAGTGTCTCTGAGACCTATGACTGTTGTCAGAACCCTAGATATAAGCTCAATGCTAGATGATGTGCCACCATCCCCTTTGGGCATGACATGACTCCCATAAAGTAATACATTGATGGTAGTCCACTGAACACTGATGTTGGTATAATGGAACTGGGAACACAGGTTGACAGTGAGCTTGATGGTGACCCCTACAATGCCACTGTCTTCCGAAAGTCCTTCCATTTGTCACATATCCTGACTCAGGGTGCTGAATCTGGGAAGTAAAAGGACAGTATTTCCCTGTACACTCCCCTCAGTAGGCCAATCAATGTCTACTATGGCCCATTTGCCATGTACCCCACTGGACACCAGCAACAACAGGAGAGGCTGCAAATGTACCTCACAAAGAGGATCTTAGGTACTACGCACTTGCCCCATATGGACAGACTCCAACAACTGCAATGAATCTCTGTCTCATATTGGCTACTTAGGTGTGATCTCTGCCTGACATACACAGCCATGTCTGACCCATCCCTTTCAGGAATGCTGCATCTGAGGAAACCAATCTGTCCACACAACATGCCACAGATACCTCAACCCCATCCTGACAATCAACAGGACATGCTGGAAGGGACAGGTTCACAACCCAGAGACTGGCCACGCTATGGAATAGATGCCACATACATGTCAAGACATGCACATCAGTGCCCCTCTTCAAGAGAAATTAGGAGTGGATGGGGAATAGAATACCCGCCCTGGAAATCACTCCAGTGACTATGCTCAGTAGACACACTGGGGAGTATCATCAGGTGGCATGATGCCAGTGTATCCCCATGGGTTAGCCTTGTAAAGCCTGCAAGGCCATTTGCCACATACACAACTATGACTCTTTGAACCCATGGATTTCAGTACTGTAAAATGTGTGTGTGTGTGTGTGTGTGTGTGTGTGTGTGTGTATTAATGTGTCTGAAAGTGTTTGTGAGTGTGTAAACATGTCAGTGAAAGTAGTTGGTGGCCCGTCTCACCCAGTGCAACTACCATTGTCATACCTTACAAGTGCTGTAGATGTCATTCACTATATAGGTACCTTGGGACAATCCACAACCTCTAAGCTCTGTCGTTTGTGTGGTAACTGCATAACATTATAGTACCAATAACCACATAGCTAGTGGTTCTAGTATGAGTTCTGGAAAGTGTGTGTGTGTGTGTGTGTGTGTGTGTGTGTGTGTGTGCGTATGCGTGTCAGTGTGCGTGTGTGTGTGTGTGTGTGTGTGTGTGTGTGTGTGTGTGTGTGTGTGTGTGTGTGTGTGTGTGTGTGTGTGTGTGTGTGTGTGTGTGTGTGTGTGTGTGTGTGTGTGTAAGTGTGTATATGTGTAGGTTACAGTACTTTGTGACTTCTCTCACCCAGTGTCATAATTTGCAAGGCCTGGTGATGTCCCTCACCTTAGAAGTACCTTTGGACAAGTGTCACCATGTAACCTCCATGGCGTGTGTGATAAATGCGTAACAATGTAGTAACAATAAATAGACAGGTAGGTGTTATACTCCCAGTCCTGGCAAATGTGTGTGAGAGAAGGGTGTCTTGTGTGTTTGTGTGCGAACGACATATATTGGATGGGCATAGATTCATATTTTATGCCATGATACACACAGTGCATATTCCTAAGTCTACTGTATGAGGTCCACTGCTCACATCATCCGTACTAGTATCTGTAGACACTTGTCAGCCCTATAAGCCCTGTGCAACAGTATGGAATAGTATGGTACAAATAAAAAGATAGGCTGGTCTGCTAAAAAAAAAAATAAATTTCTAAGCTTGTTTCCTGCCTTTCCTGTAAGTCGTCTAGTCCAGATACAGATTTGCTGTATCCAGGACTGTTTGTAAGCTTCTGAGCCCCCAAGCCTTTCTGTGTTGGAGGGAAGCCTTCTAACTTAATTTTGTTTCTTAGAACTAGCCTGTTTTCTAGTTTCACCACTCAAATCTGTTTCTTTGAGCTCAGCACTTGTTCAGAACTCATTGTAAGCACTAAATAAGCTACAAATTAATACAGCACTCAACTTTCCTCACTTGTCTAGAGGAAAACAGTTTTTAGTACTTAATAAAGAAGCACCTATCCAGGCATGTCTAAGGGTCAGCTCTCTGTGTTTTCTCCTGTCTACCTGATGAATTTGGGCATCTTGGGGCAATGCAGCAATTGCCTCATGTACACAGACAACCCTCTCCTCCTACCACCCAACACTACAACCTGTGAGAGATGCACTTTTATAGCCAAACTGGAAGCAAAGTTCTCTTCACCCAAGACTGGCCTAGACAGTCAAGAGGAGAAGGTAAACACTTGCACCACACCACACTAATCACATAGTCCCTCAAAACCTACACCACCAAAACACACACACATAGAAACACAAAGCACACACCTACATTCACAGAGGCTCTCAAAAAAATCTACCCAAACAACAGAGACCTCCAAAGCAGAAATGCAAGCAACCTCCACCCCCCCAACACAACTCAAATGGCACATAGCCCACAAACTCAGTGTGCCACTCAACCACAACCCATAAGGCATAACAATGTACCCAACACTCTAGTCATAGGTGGCTCTATAGTCAGGCACACTGATGTTCCACTCACCAGGCTAAACAAGGAGAAAGTTATGGCCAGCTGCCTGTCAGGTGCCAGGATCCACCACATAATGCTTGCACTCAGGTTACACCACAACAAGTACAATATGACTCTGTCATTGTCCATGTTTGGTATGAATGACCTGAGATGTACCTCCCTGGACTACATGAAAAGAGACATGGAGGAGCTGTACAATCTTGTAGCCCAGGCAGGTATGATGCAGAATGATACCACAGTACAAGGACAAAATGATTGACTTCAACAATTGGCTAAGCTTCTGGTGTCATCCTAAGGGGATCCAGTATCTGTCTGCCTGGGATGACATGATCAACAAACCACAATGCTTTGCCAGAGATGGCCAGCACCTGTCGCCCTTGGGATTCCAGATACTGGCTAAGGCTCTTGCCACCTTATAGTGCCTTTTTTAGGCAAGATTCAGATGACAAATTCAATATCACAACAGGTACAAGCAAGCAAAATCTGAGGGTAATGCTACTTAATGCTAGAAGTCTAAACCTCAAAATGCACTCACTTGAGGCACTCCTTAAAATGGAGAATATCGACATCTGTGCAGTGACAGAGACCTTGTTCAAGGCTCCAGAGAGCACCCCTGCATTACCAGGCTATAATTCATACCACACCTTTCGGCCACCTAACCTGGACTGAAGCACTAAAGGCAGACGCATGTCCATATTCATTAAGGATATCCACACCTCCAGGCTAGTTGCTCAGCATAATGCATCAGAGATTATCCAAGTGCAACTAACTCTGGGCAACACCTCAATCCAAATTGTAGCTTGCTACAGATCCCCCACCATGCCCCAGGATTCCCACTCCTCATTTCTTGATACACTGGAAAATAGTAGGGTACAACCTAACACCCTAATAATGGGCAATTTCAACTACCTCACCACTAACTGGGAAAACTACTCATGTACCAACTCTTGTGTTCATCGTTTTCTGGATACATAAATTCCAATGCCTTGGATCAACTTATCCTCACCCCCACCAGGGGCAGCAATATCCTAGACCTGGTCATTACCAACATGGGCAACCTGTGTTCCACACCAGAGGTCAATTCCTCATTGGCCAGATCTGACCACAAGCAAATCACCCTAGGCATCCACATCCCACCCCAACCCCCCATTAGGGAAACCACCATAAAAAATGTCTCCAAAGCCAACTTCACACTTCTTAAGACAGAAGTGGCAAACTTCACGACACCCATGCTGATGGACAATAGAGGTATGACTGCTGAATCCTATACAATTGCACTTTATAAGCACTTACATGAGTGCATGGATTGTGCAATCCCTAACAGAACCAAGATGCTATCCTCCAAAAAAGGCAGCCAATGTGGTGGTCCTCTGCCATAAACAAACTCTACAACAGAAGAAAGAAACTGTTACAAAAAAGAGTAAAATCTCATGATTGGAGGTACTCCATGGTCAACCTCAGTAAGAAGCTGAGATCCCTCATAAAATCCACCAAAGCTAGTTACGAAAACAAAATCACCACTGATTTTAAAGACAACCACAAAGCATTCTATAGCTATGTCAAGAATCTCAGTTGCAACACTCAGATCTGCTCTGAGTTACAGCACAATGGCACTAAATATACAGAACCAACTGATATTGCCAACATCCTGGTAGATAGGTCCAGTGCTAACTTTGCCCCTCTCTCATCCCCTAAAGGGCCCATCTCTATACCGAAAGAATGCAAAGTTCCTGTAATCATGGCTGCACAGGTAAAAAACACTCTCCAAAGCCAAGAACACAGCATCCATGGGACCTAACAACATCCCAGGCTGCATTCTACATGAACTACAGAATGAACTGGCACCCCACCTAAGTATCATGTTCAATCATAGCCTCACCTCTGGCTTTGTGCCCACTGAATGGTGCACAGCAACAGTTATCCCACTCCACAAAGGGGGAGCCATCACGGACCATGAGAACTACCACCCCATTAGCCTGACGAGCCTGATCTGCAAGGCTATGGAACATATCATCATGGAACTTATAAACAATGACATTGGTAATCTTCAAACTCTGGACCCTACCCAGTTTTGGTTTGTAAAAGGCAGCTCATGTCTCCTAAACCTGATAGACTTCTTTGAAGCAGTCACCAAAGCTGTAGATGAGGGTAAGGTGGTTCACACAGCCTATTTAAATCTTGCCAAGGCTATCGACACCATCCCCCACTCTGGAATTATACATAAACTCACTAAACTAGGTATAAATCCCTATGTCACAAGATGGGTTGCCAACTGGCTCACTGACAGAACCCACACTGTGAATGTAGCAGACTCTAAATCTAACTTCAGACCAGTGACAAGTGGAGTACCACAGGGTTCAGTCCTGGGTCCTCTCCTGTTTGGTATCTACTTCTCTGAAGTACAGGCTAACACAGAAGGTCTTTGGCTAACAAAGTTCACAGATTACTGCAAACTAGGAGCCATAATCAAAACTCCTAATAATGTGGACATCCTACAAAAGGGCCTCACTGAGACAGATGCCTGGTGTCAAAGCCATGACTTCAAGCTCAATGCCAAAAAGTGCATTGTCATCCCTTTTGGTAAAAACTCTGTGCCCACGAACTATCACATAGGCAGTAGTCTACTCTACACTAAAAGTGTGATAAGAGACCTTGGGACACAGGTGGATAGTAGTCTCTCCTTTGATAATCACATTGCCACAGTAGTCAGGAAATCATTCTACGTGGCACACCTTATCACAAAAGGTTTCTCATCCAGGAAAAAAGAGGTCATTGTTCCCCTCTACTCATCACTCATTAGACCCGTTATAGAGTACAATGCCCCTTTTGGTATGTACCTCACAAGACATCTACAACAACTGGAAAGCTACAGAAATACCTCACAAAGAGGATTACCAGCCTCAACAGATGCCCTATGCAGACCGTCTCAAAAAAACTCCAGCTTTACTTTGTCACATATCGCTTACTCAGAGGCGATCTCTTCCTAACATACAAAGCTATGTCAAACCCAGAGCTGTTGGGCATGCTTCAGTTAAAGAAATCCCAATCCCTCCAAGCTACACACTCTAGGGACCTAAACCTTGTCACCACAATAAACAGAACATGTTGGAGGGATAGATTCCTGTCCCAGAGACTTCCCATATGCTGGAACAAACTACCTATCTATATCAAACAAAGTTCCTCTCTAGCACTCTTCAAGAAAAATCTTGATGATTGGATGGGAGATAGGAAATTCACCCAGGGGATCACTTCTGTGGCTCTGCTTGACAGGGGCACAGGAAAATAATTTTATTGGGTTGCAAAAGCCAGGGTACCATTTGCCTAGGCATATATAGGCCCTAGCACCTATAGCCTAGTACCTACCTATGAACCTATGACCCTATGTCAGTACTGGCAAGTGTGTGTGTGTGTGTGTGTGTGTGTGTGTGTGTGTGTGTGTGTGTGTGTGTGTGTGTGTGTGTGTATGCACTGGTGTGTATAGTAGTGGTTGTAAGTCTGTAGACTTGTATGCAACACTATTATGAGTACTCTCACACCCAATACAGCCACCATTGCCATACCTCACAAGGCCATGTGATGTTATTCACCTTACAGGTGCCTTGTAACAGTCATCACACTAGTAGTCCTGTGCCACCTGTAATAACTGCATAATACTATGGTGCCACAACTTGATGGGTAGGGGTTCCAAACACAACACTGGTAACTGTGATCCTGTGCATGGATTTGGTTGACACAATATTCTCTGGGGTTGAGGGCATTAGCAATCTGAGGTGTGTTCCACGCACCACACATACCATTTTCCACAATACTAGAGCTGATGTCAACCACCATAGACGGGGATACAACTCCTCAGCCCTATAAGCTGTGAGGCACATGTAAGAACTGTTACACAGACCTGGAAAATGTGTGCAGATACAGCTGTACCCCAACAATGACATGACTGATGTGTCACTACACTGCCATACCCTTTGTTGGTGATGTCTGCAGGGCCACATTCTGCTGACACACAGACACCCAGAAAACAAACAGAGTACAGCATGTAAGAACAGATTCGCTTAGTATTACTAACACCAATAATGCATCATGGCTGAAAATGAACACACACATTCTGATGTATACCCATTACAAATGTCAGATGACAGCACCTTACACAGCATGAAATAGCTACACTCTACTAAAGTCATCCTGTGCATCAGACCCATATATGCATGTCTCTGCATCAATGGTATGGATGCCATGGATGTGGCACAGGTATCATCATATGCACAGAGTGTTGTGTGGGTTTGTCAGAAGCCTAGGCTGGGCCACACGGTTGACATCATGTGTGTGTTTGGGGGATGTTCATTAAATGGGAAGTGCAGGGGTAGTGTTTGTGTGTGTGTGTGTGTGTGTGTGTGTGTGTGTGTGTGTGTGTGTGTGTGTGTGTGTGTGCAGGTGACTTTTCTAATGGTGATGTGTGTGTGTTTGTATGCATACAGTCATGCCATGTGGGCACCCTACACAGGGGTATTTTCGACAGCTGTGGGCCATACATGGCAGAGTGTACAGTTCACCATCTCTGGCCACAGACATGGCAACTGGGTCTGCCGAGGGTATCACCGGCACCACCAGGGCCAAGGTCAGATGCAGTACTTCTCCTGCTGGTGACTGCTGCCTGTTGGATTTATGTTCCTGTTGGGACCAGCCAGGATCACATGCCTATCACCTGCTGCATCATGGCATGTACAGCACACCCCCTTCAGTAGTGCTGCTGGTACTACCAGCATGGGAATGTGATGGTGCATGGACACGTAGACCCTCAGCTGATCATGCTGCTGTCCTACACCTGCATGACTGCTGGCCATTGTCCGCCAAATGCTCAAGCACAAATATTCTATGGTTGAGGAGTGCCAAGTCTCCCCCCCACCAACTATCCATGACCCCAATATGCTCACAGATGGCTGCAGTGAGTTCATATTGCCATGGACACCAGGGACATGCTCATCCATGACCCTGCATATATATCTATTATTACATTCATTACATGCCTGTGCCCCCATGGCAGCCTGAGACATGCGTCTGGTGACTGCTGCCATGGCACTTGCAACAGGGGCATGACAGTCTGCAATTCTCCTCTGAGCACTCCTGTCCATCTGCCTGTGGGGGGCCTCGCCAGCACTCTGGCTAAGGCTAGTGTCTGCACCCCTCTCTTGCCATAGTCACCACAGTAACCTGTTCCATGCCAACATCCACCAAATGTCCATTATCTGTGGCCACTGGTGATGGGGTATGTGTGGGCATTGTGACTGTGTGCAGGAATGGAGCTGACAATAGGGGGATGCCAACCGATGGCACAGTATCAGTCCCTGACAACTGCACTTGTGCCTCAGTATCATCATGTTCAGATTCTGCAGAGACACTGACAGTATCAGAGCGAGAGGGACTGCAACAACCATGTCCACCTGTGAGGGAAAAACAACATATGTAAATCACTACTGGCACCATAAGGTTTGCTGGTATACACACACACACACGGGCACACACATACACACACACACACTCACACACACACACAGGTGAGGTGCCTCAAAGGCATGACACAGACCTCACATTAGCCAACTGGGGGCATTCACGACACGCAGTCAGACAATAGCATACACACTCTGGATGGACCCTCAGCATCATGCAGTGCAACCCTTTCCAATTACCATTACTACTAATATACACCTCTGGTTTACATGAGCGGTGTTAATAGGTGATGGCGCTTCACCTAGCACACACTGCACCCATGTAAATTATTGCTGTTCACCTGTATAGCACTGTGGCAACTCCTACAAAACATACCCCCCAACTGTACTGGGTTTTGCAGAAAGTCTACACGTGTGCTTCATATGTTTGGTCTGTTCCTCATAACTCCTGTGTTTGTCTGATGCATTACTGGGTTGGCCTGTGGAATGGTGCCACTAAGTAATGTCCTAATTGGAGGTGCAGACTGCCTAACCTGCAGTACATGTATTTTAAAACAAAGCTGGTTATCCAAACAGCTTCCCAAGCTTACAGTGGATATAGTAAGTGTGCACACACCTGTTAACATGCCAGATTTTCGTGATATATCACATGAGACCTCAGAAACCAGGTCACAATATTGCCATAATTTCATATGACATATAAACTGTGTAATCCAACTGAACAACATACACATCAGTTACAGGTACAATAGGCTGGTTGCATGAGTGTGCACACCCTTAAAGTAATACTCTGTTAAAGCAAGTTTTGATTTAATCATAGCAGGCAGTCCACTTGGGAAGGTGTCTATCAGCATGGCCCATCTTGACTTGCCAATGTTTACACACTCTCCCTTGCAAAACACCTCCAACTATGTCAGTTTGCAAGGGCATCCCCTGTGCACTCCCCTCTTCAGATCGCCCTGCATATATCCTATTGGACATAGGTGTGGGCTCTGATTTGGCCAGTGCAGAATGTTGCATGTGTTCTGGTGAAGCCATCCTTTTATTGATATGGATGTATGGTTTGGGCCATTGTTGTGTGGAAATGTGGAATTCCTCACCATGCACAGCTATGTGGCAGACACCAGAATGTTTTGTAGCCACAAAGGACCAGTGTTTTCAACTGTTCATAATCCCCTGTAACTTGGCTACAGCACCACTTCCAGCTTGTGAACTGCAAACTCAAAGCAGGATGCTGCCATCCCCTTGGTTCACCATGGGAGTGGTGTTGTTGTGGTAATGTGCAATGGTGATATTGTGCCAAACACACCTGTCAGTATTGCGGCCAATGAGTACAACCATGGTCCCATATTACCATAACACATTTTCCCACTTGCATTTTGGAGATCTGATGTATTATTTTTAGACTTTCACCAGGCTTGGATATTGTTTGGCAGGAGGAACTTCTGACATCTTCCAGTCTTACCCCATAGGCAGGACATGTGGAGACCATGGAAGGTTGTTGTGACATGTAGTACACACCCAGTACTTGCTGGAGATTCCTGCTACTCCTTCACTGTTTCTGTAGGGCTCCTGGCAGCCTCCCTGGCCAGTTTTAGTCTTGTATTCTAATAGACTTTGGTGGGATGTCCACTCATTCCCAATGTCACTGTAGCCCCATATTTCCACCACCTTTTGATGACTGTCTGCACTGTGTTCCATGGTATGTGCAATGCTGTGGGAATGTTTGGGTACCCTTCTCCAGGCTGATACATCTCAAACATGTGGTCCCTTAGCAGCTTCGTCAGCTCTATGTGAACCATGGCTGTTGCTGTAGTTGGCAACTGGGTATATGTTGGGATAATCCTGGTAGGACAGCTGACCATTAGTTGCTGTTAATCAAAGAGTCTCTGTAATTGATGGCTGTTGTGTACCCAATAAGATGTACTGCTGTAGTTATATCGAAGCTGCATCAACACAGTACTAGCTTCAGCCTGTGCACGCATATGCATCTAGGTTGTTGTACTATTGTTATGTGCCATTATTGTTCAATGACAGATTTGTTTGCTTTACAATTGAAATGTACAGGTTAGAGGTCACATGAAAGGTTGGCAGTATTCTGAGCTTGTCTATTGTGCTATCATTTTTTTATATCACACATACCTGGCATTCTAACAGGTGTGTACACCATTTATATGCACTGTATACCACTAATTTATACAATATGACCCTAGTTTTGGGCCTTTGTCCCCCCATTTTGTCAGTCTTTGTCCAGATGTCCTGCAATGACAGGTTGTGAGGTATTCTACAGATATGTGACATCTCATGCAAATAGGCCCCTGTTATGACCACCATGATGCAATGCAGTAAACACCACCACAGATGAACATGCAGATATTGCCACATGGCTGAGTGTAACAGCTCTGTGCATGGTCACATGCATTAACCTTAGCATGCCTGAGGTACTGGTGAGCCACAACAGGGAAACACCATACTTACTGGGTTCACGCTTCTGTCCCATTTACAGACCAGAGGGACCTATGTAGTTATGAGGGAGAGGTATTGTCATCAGATTCAAATTAGGGATTGTTACAAGATGAACACTACATTTCTGCACAGGTACAGTACACACTATGATATTACACAATTTGCTGTCCTTCAACATAAATGTGCACTTGTGTGCATTACTACACCTCACCCACTAATCCATTTTGCACTGACATATGCATCTAGAGTCTCTGTAGAAGACAGTTTAAATGTTACCTTATTACACTGATGTGCACTTTGGCCTTACCTGGATGCTCCTTGCCTGTTGTCTGGGTGCCACCCACCTAAACAACTACTGTTTCCCGTGTTTGAATTAGTGTGAGGACTACCCCAAGGTTGGCAAGGAGTTCCTCTGTCACCGTAAGTGGGGCCTGTGCAGCTGGCCCTCCACCAGTAGCAGTACAATCCCCCACTACAGCAGCAGCCTTTTGCCGAGCACCACATATCAGGTCAGTTGCCCTATGCCTGACCTGATCATATGTGCATCCATGGTGGCCCAACATGTTCACTCTGTGGATGATCTCATCTGAAAGGGCAGTCTGCTCCTGCAGATTTTGCTGGCTACAGCCAGAACGGAAGCCATAGTTTCAGATTACAGCTTCTATGATGGCTGCTGTCTCCACATCGGTGTAAAGTGTTTGTTGCTGCATGGCACCTGGAGGACATACACAGGGAAACACATCACAAGACCTCAGACATTGGCCAGAGCTCTTTACAGAGCCATCACATGCATATGGACGATCATTAGCCACCACTTATAAACACATCATACTCCTGTACCTAGCAGCAGTGTATGAACATGCATTGTACTCCTGGTCCTGATGTGTCATGTTCCCCCCATGAGGGCCAGTATATTGCATAAACTACCATTCATCATTTACATTTGTGTGGAGGGATGACAGTGGTTGTTACTTGCAGATGGGATGTCAATGGTGCTTAGGCTTTGCTTACATACAGTGTGCAATGGAGCTGGAAGCATATGCCTGTGTTCATGTAGGATGCAGACAGGAATGTTATCAGGCCCCAAGAGAACCTGCTTTTGTCAACTTTGATTAGGCAATTTGGACTTGATCCATGATGAAGAGGGGAGGAATGCATGTGCTGTGCATATCCACCTATACTGATGGTGATCCAGGGTGGTGATGTCTGCCCTAAACCTGTCTGCAGCAGGTTGGCTGTAGCTATGGTGTGTGTGTGTATGTGCTGTGGGTGACCATCATTACATGGTGGGTTGGGTTGGTGCCTCCGAGACTGCAGACATATGTGAAGATGGCCTTGTGATTGTCCTTTGTGGATGTGTCCAATTTGTAGTCATAGTTAGCCTTACAGTAATCCACCTGGACCTTATTATGTTCGTTCACACAAAGTTTAACGTGCCCTGTACAACCAATATAGCATCACATTATGTGCTTTGTACATTGCTGCTATCCAGCAAAGGGGTTTTCTCTACTTTGGTGGAGACAGGTTTTACAAGTAAGGTATTGCTGAGGCCATACAGCTATGTGGGTGGTCATATATCTGTTTGTAATGGGCTTGGACACAGGGTCACAACACAGTTGGCCACTTCTACAATTTCAACGTGATACTCATGCTTATTATACTACCCATGTCTGTGTTAGGGCAATGACACAACCGGTAGCTGTAGAGGTGTAACTCTGTTGGATGCACAGAAACTAAGGTTACACACATGTACAACATGTACAGCTTATTCACCTGATGTTTTGCATCCCATGTCAGTTGTTATGAGGCAGCCAGGTACACCTACCCATACATACATATGCACAGGTAATCCCTGCTATACATTTCCATTCCATGTCAGTATGGCACACTGTAATGACAGTCTTGCTGCTCAGTCAGTCATGTCAACCTGTTAAGGCATGACATCTGTAGGATAATGCACATACATGGTGGGCTATGGGCCACAATTAGTGACAGTTTCTTTATATTGCTATAACACACATATGTCATTTAATAGTGCAGTAGCCTTTGCATTCACAGACATACCCTGGAGTATGTTTGATGCTCACATGGCAGGCAGAGAGGTGAAAGGCTAGGTGTGTGTTAGTGAGGGTAGGAACTATTAATGTTGTGAGTATGATTGGTATGGGGACAGAGCTAGCTGATATGCTGGACAGGGGAAAGGTGGATATATTGTGTGTGCCAGAGACCAGATGAAAGGGGTATACAGCGGTGTGTATCGGAGTTGGCTACAAATAGTTCTATCATGGTGTGTATGGGAGGGGGAATGGTGTAGGGGTTAACTTGAAGGAAAATTATGCCAAGAGTGTTTGTGGAGGTGATAAGAGTGTTGGGTAGAGTGATGTTCAAGAGGATGGGAGTTGATGGTGTAATGTTGACAGTTATTAGTGCATATGCTCCGCTAATTGCGTGTGTGATGGATGAGACAGACATACTTTGGTCTGGTTGAATCAAGTGGTGATGCATGTACCCAAGGGAGAGTAAGTGGTGATTGGAGCAGATTTCAATGGGCATGTTGGTGAAGGGGACAGATGGGATGCAGAAGTGATGTGTAGGTATGGTGTTAAGCAAAGGAATGCAGAAAATGAGATAGTGGTGGAGTTTGCAACAGAGGTTGGACATGGGTGTGGTGAGTACATAGTATTACAAGACCGAGGGGCATAGGGTGACATACAAGAGTGGAGGAAGATGCACACAGGTGGATTATCTCCTGTGCAGGTGGGGCTGTTTGAAGAGGATTGGTAACTGTAAAGTGGTGACAGGGGAAAGTGTAGTTAGGCAGCATAGAATGTTGGTCTGTGGGACGACGTTGGTGGTCATGAAGAGGGGGAGGAGTGTGAGGGCAGCACCATGGATCAAATGGTGGATAGTGAGAAAAGGTGATCGTGAGGTTGAGGTCAGGGAAGAGTTAAGACAGGCAGTGGGTGGCAGTGAAGAGTTAGCAAATATCTGGGTAACTACATCCGAGCTAGTAAAGGAGATGAGGATAACAGGGCTTGGTGTGACATCTGCACAGAAGAAGGAGGACAAGGAGACCTTGTGGTGGCATGAGGAAATACAGGGGAGTATACAGAGAAAGAGGTTGGCCAAGGAGAAGTGGGATTGTCAGACAGCTGCAGAAAGTAGATAGGTGTATAGGGAGATGGGGTGCATGGCAAAGAGAGTGGTGGCAAAGGCTGAGGATGGGGCATCTAAAGGGTTGTATGTAAAGTTGGACACCAAGGATAGAAGATAGGATCTGTACCAATTGTCTTGACAGAGGCATGTAGCTAGGAAGGATATGCAGCAGAAAAGGCTGAGAAAGGATAATGGTGGAACTGCACCAGCTAGCAAGGAAAGTGTGTTGAGCAGGTGGAAACAGTACTTTGATGGGCTGTTGAATGAAGAGAATGAGAGAGTGAAAAGGTTGGATGATGTGGGTATGGTGAATCAGGATGTCCAACAGATTATCCGGGGGGGGGGGGACGTAAGGATAGCTATGAAGAGGTTTAAGAATGGAAAGGCTGTTGGTCCAGATGACATACCTGTGGAAGCATGGATGTGTTTAGGACAAATGGCAGTGTTCTTTTTAACCGGATTGTTTACTGTAATCTAGGCAGGTGAGAAGATGCTTGCAAAGTGGATGAAATGTGTTTGGGTACTGATTATGAGAATAAGGGTGGTGTGCAGAGCTGTAGTAACTACAGAGGGATAACATTGATCAGTCACATCATGAGGTAATGGTAAAGGGTGATGGAAGCTAGGCTAGAGAGATGAGGATTACTGATCAGCAGCATGGTTTCATGCCAGTATAGAGCCGTACAGATCTGATGTTTGCTCTGAGAGTGTTGATGGGGACATACAGAGAAGGTCGGACATAGCTGTGTTATGTCTTTGTGGACTTACAGACACCATATGACAGGATGCCTAGACAGGCGTTGCGGTATTGTATGAGGTGGTCAGGTGTGGTGGAGAAATCCATAAGAATGCTACAGGATATGTACAAGGCTAGTGTGACAGCAGTGAGTTCTGCATTGGGAGTGGCAGGTGTGTTTAAGGTGGAGGTGGGAGTACATCAGGGATCAGCTATGAGCCCATTCTTATTTGCAGTGGTGATGGACAGGTTGACAGATATGATCAGACAGGAGTCCCCCTAGACTGTGCTGTTTGCAGATGACACTGTGGTCTGTAGTGAGAGTAGGGAACAGGTTGAGGAGACCCTGGAGAGGTGCAGGTATGGTCTAGAAGGGGAGGAATGATGGTCACCAGGACTAAGATGGAATATATGTGTGTGACTAGAAGGGAGGATGGAGGAATGGTCAGGATACAGGGAGTATAGTTTGCAAAAGTGGATAGCTGTAAATACTTGGGAACAACAGTTCAGAGTAATGGCGAGTGTGGGGGAGAGTTGATGACATGAGTACGGGCAGGATGTGGGTGTTGGGGAAGAGTGTCATGTGTGATTTGTGACACATGAGTACCATTAAGAGTGATAGGGAAGGCCTACAAGGGGGTAGTGAGACCAGCTATGTTATATGGGTTGGAGACATTGGCATTAAAAAAAGAGGCACAAGTCAGAGCTGGACATAGCAGGGTTACGGATGGTATGATTTGCACTGGGTGTGGCCTAGTAGTGTCACAGTTTGTATTGTGCAACACACACTCCAGTAGTGGTCATATGTGAGCTATCCTTTCCTGGTGTTGACTCAGGGCCCTGACCTGTATTCTATGTCACTGCAGGCAGACACAGTTTCTATGGCCATAGGTTCTGCTCAGCAATATATCAGTACAGCATGTGTTGTTGAGACATAATAATGTTTGAACTTCCTATTTTCCTGTTTACATGCCCCCTACTATATTCCATTACAGGCTTGATTGTTTGACATAGCTGTGTTTATTTGTTTTCAGTTCAGTTGGTATACTCCATCAGTCTTAGTGTGTGTGTGTGTGTGTGTGTGTGTGTGTGTGTGTGTGTGTGTGTGTGTGTGTGTGTGTGTGTGTGTGTGTGTGTGTGTGTGTGTGTGTGTGTGTGTGTGTGTGTGTGTGTGTGTGTGTGTGTGTGTGTGTGTGTGTCTCTCTCTGAAACAGATGTAAGATATACATCTATTTTGTATAGGCAGCATCTTGCCTTTAGTAGGTAATGCTCATGAGCAGCTGATGGCTTGTGCACCAATTGGAGTCCCCCCACTTGCTAATTGCATGTGGAACAGCTGTAGTATCATTCCCATACCCAATAGCATGGAAACACACTCCTATAACTGAGTACTTCATGTGGGCATTGCCCCTTTTCCTTGCCTGGGAGGAATACTTCATGGAGGTGTGCGACAAACAGTACAACAGAGTGTAGTTGGGAATACCTCTTACAACAAACACTGTGGAGACAGCCCAACAAACTGGGGGAAAATGTTCCAGACATAGGGACAGAATGTAAGTAGTGCTGTTATATAGTTGAACTAATGCTAGTTTGATAGGGTTTGTGTGGATATGGCTGCTCTGCATGAATTTAAGTCTGATAGTGTTATGTGGATGACATAACTTCTAAATGTAGGGCTATCCACAAACTGGCCAGAGTTTGGACACTTATATTTGGTGTGTTACTCACACATTTTTTGGCCTTGGAAATGCAGTAGCATAATCTGAGGATTGCAGTCAGTAAATAGTAACATCCATGTATGTTTCTAACTTCATATCCCTCAGAACAGATATTTTACAACAACCCTGTTACGCCAACAACTTTCTCAGTTTATGACAGCATTATGTCAATGATGTCCCTGTGTTTGGGCCTCTGCCCCCAAATATGTCAGGCTTTGTCCAGATGTCATGCTGTAAGAGGTGTATAGGTGTAGTATATCATTATATAGTGACTTAATTCCAGATATCATCCCAGTGATGTATCAGACTGTTAGACATGTTACGTGCAGAAGGCCTTATATATGAGGATGAAGCCTGGATGTTCTGTGGGACTCTATACAGTTGAGAGGACTGTGTATTTCTGGCAATTGTTGAATGACTGTAAGGATTATGTAGCAGTGTATTTTGAATCTGTTATTTGGCCTGTGTAGGGGGGGGGTTAGATTTAAGTGTTGAGAGACCTTTTCTATCTGACTTTGCATGCTGTTCCAGCTTCTGGTTCTCTATCAGCTGTATATGTTTGTAGGGGCAGACTGAGACATATCCCATACCACAGTCAGGCATCAGACCACACTGTGAATTGGGCTAGTATATATAGGGGTAGTGTGTGAGTGGCAAACATGCTGATGGTTTTGTTCACACAGTCCATATACTCTACTTTTCCTGTGGATTAGTCACTTTGAATGTGGTGATATTGGTTCTGGGCATGCACTTTTATGCTGGTGTCTGTTGGTCAGTGGTGTTACATCCCTGTAGTGCCTGATATACTTGCAATTACATGTGTATTCCCCCATAACAAGATTGGGTTTGTTTTGGGTAAGTCTGCCTGTAGTTTAGACAGTACTTGGTGACATGCCTAGCAGCTCAGTGTAGTTTCCTCTACTGTGATGTTATGGCCCGATATGCATCAGATGTACTGCTGCCTGGCCACCATACATATTGTGCATGTCTGACACATCAGTGGGATGATGTGAAGATGTATGTCAGTAAGTAGAGGGGAGAAATTTGGTTTTGGATTTGAGCTATTCCAGTCAATATATGGTACAACAGACAGGGAGTGTTACTGCATCAACTGTGTAACCTTATCTAGTCCACTATTTGCAATATGTTCCCAGTTTTATGGCTATACACCATCCCAGTCAGACTTGGTCCAGATTTGTTGCACTAAGGGGGTGCTGAGCATACCTCTCAACTGGCCAGATTGTATCAGGCTGTCCAGGATTATTGCTCATACCTATGTTCTGTTTCACAGAATCATTAGTTTCATTTCTGTGGTAAATCACTGCGATGATGTGAGGATTTCTATCTGTCAATGATGACATACATTTCAGTTTCAGAACTCATATACTTCTGGACATGTATGCTGACACAAACCCTATTACTGTAGGAACTTTCTGCATTTATAACTGCAGTATGTAAATTATGTCCTTGTTCTTGGACCATTGTCCCCCCATTTTGTCAGCCTTTGACTATGATATGCAGGGTCCTGGGTTTAAGACTTGGGAAAACTGATTATTTTGTTGCTGGGCAGAACAGTGGCTAATGGAGACAGGGTGATTAAGGCAGTTTTAAGCAATTTTAAGTGGGTTTGCACAATGGTAAGCTATGTCAACACACGGTTAAAATGGGAAACTGCTTAATCTGTGCAGGCATCGCTTATCATCGGGCAAACTCGCTTACTGCCACTTACTGCTGCTTATTGCAGCTTACTCCCATTTACCCCTGTGCTAATTTCTTTAAAAGAAAAGAAAAAAGGGGTGATAAGAAAGTGGTGAAACAGGGGGCATGCAGAGGGAAAAACAGTATGAAAGATAGCTAGGTATGTGCAAGGCAGGTGTAGGGAAGGTCCATTGCTGTCCATTTCTGATACAGCAACAGCTGTGCATTTGTACAGAGTTTGGAGGTGAATTTGGGCACCCAATCCCCTGAGAGAGGGGTGAGGACAACAGTAATGTGTTGTTAAGCCAGTTAGACCAGATTACATGTGTCCAGTGGACACATGTGTGAAATGGAGAGCTATGTATGGGGCGACATTTTTTTGTGGGAACAGATTGCCCTTTCTTTATTTTATTTATTTATTTTTTATAAGGTGAGAGTGGGATGTTGGGGAAGAATAGTAGGTATATTTGGGAGGTAGGTTGGGTAGAAAGACAGAGAAGACAGCAGACATGGGCAGTATATGACAATTGTGGAGGGTAAACACCTTGGACAGGGAGGGTGGTTGGGAATCGGATGCCTACGAGCCACCAAATGGATACAGTGGGACTTAGGTCCCCACCCATGGGCAATCAGCACTGCACCTTCACAGCCACAAAGGTGGCTGTGCTGGGGTCTGAGCAGGAAGGACAGGCTGACCCTCAAGATGTGCCACTTGGCCCTCAAGCTGGCATAGCAGATCTCCGAACTCCTTTTAAAGCTTGCTATGCACCAATCTCCGGACCTGATGATGGGTGACAGTGGCCTGTCCACGCCTGATCCCGGGGGGATGGGCCCCATCCCCTGAGGTGGTTCCACCCAAAGGTGGTGCAGGATTAGTGGATGAGGAAGTCCTGGGTTGGGTCCCAGATGTGCTGGGGCCCAGTGCCACGTCCAGTTGAGGCGGGACTGGCAGATCTGCTGGGATCGTCCTTCCCAGATGTGCTATGGTGATGCAGTTTTATAACATATGTTGATTAGTCATGAAAAATGGGTCTATATTGGAAGATCAAACTTTCAAAAGTTTGACTCTCATATGGTCAACACCATATGATCGAATTTTTGAAAGTTTGAATATTTTAACAGAGATCTCCATATAGCGAGGAATAGGAAGATTTCCCTTTTCTCCACTGTAGTGTGATCTTGGAGTTGGAATATTTAAAGAGCAGGGGTGTGGGGGGTGCAAGGGGGCTTGACCCCCACTTAAAACATTCAGGTAGGTTATATGTGTAGTTTATTTTTTTATTAGAGTTTCAAACTTTTAAAAGTTTGATCATATGGTGTCGACCATATGACAGTTGAACTTTTAAAAGATGGATTATCTAATATAGTCCCATGAAAAACACATTCCAGGATTAGTTATAACAGCATGCATAGGTATTCCCATTAACCCAAAACAACAAATTTGGAACAGTTGCATAGCAAACAGAACACATGCATATATGGAACCATAGTGGGCATTATAACAGCTTGCAGTTTACATTGATAGCAACAGGCCACCAATGATAGTATTTGAACAGGGAGCATTAATACTCAAGCATTTACATATGTGTAGAGCAATAGGACATGTGTCCCAACAGTAGGTTTGGTGAAAAACATACCCATTGATTTATGTGTTTAGATTATTGGTGCATATAGGGTGGGGAGAGAGATGTCAATTAACAACTGTATAGGCTTCAATTGCTCACAACTTTAATGATCATTGCTCTAATCATTACTCTCCAGGTATTACCTCACTTTACATCGACCTATGGCCTTAGGTTGGGCAGTGGTATGTTTGTACACAGTGTATAATTATAGCCTTCTTACAGCTAATTTATACCTTTTATTACCTGGCAGACATGTGGAGGAAGTTTCTGTTAATGCTACCTGACTGTTTCTACCCATAGTCACATAGTTAGGGTTACATATGTGCACTCATACTGTGTGTGTGTGTGTGTGTGTGTGTGTGTGTGTGTGTGTGTGTGTGTGTGTGTGTGTGTGTGTGTGTGTTACTGCCATACTCTGCCTTGATTTCTATCAGTCACCCTGGGTGTGGACAGCAGTGACCATTAGCTGTGACAGTGTGGCACTTGAGGGACATTTCTTGGAGGAGACTACTTGGTGTATGTACTTATCTTGCTGTCATTTTCAGCCTTGGGGTTAGATAGTGGGTCTTGTGTATAGTGTATAAGTACAGCCTTCTTACAACTAAGATATACCTTTTCTTACCTGGCAGACATGTGGAGGAAATTTCTGTTAACACTACCTGACTGTTTCTACACATATTCACATATTCCTGGGTGAAATTATGCATACAGCTTACTAACACTCCTGGGATTCGAACTGTGCCGGTTTGTGCAAAAAATAGAACAAAGTTTGTGTTTCAATGTGGTATTGAGAAACTGCTGTCTCTTGTTTGACTGTTTTCTGCCTAATACTCTCTTGGTTGTATAATCTGACCTTGTAATTCTGACAGTCGTGCATAGCAGATAGTTCTCATACTGTGTATTCATACTTTAACATAGAATATATATATATATATATATATATATATATATATATATATATATATATATATATATATATATATATACAGCAAGGCAAGATCACCACACCTTAGCAAAAGGGAATCTTCCAAGAAATGGCCATCTCAGACTTAGTATATGTAAGTCTGTTTTTCGGCCATTCAGTCTCTATGTTTCGGCACTTGTTGTAGTGGGTCCCAGCATTTCAAATGGTTACCTCAGATCCTTGTTTATTAACCTTCCCAATCTTTCCATAGTCCAAAGTTATTCAGCTTGTGTCCCTTCCTATTTTTTATTTATTTAGGCATTTAACAATTGTTAACAAGCGTATAGCACTGCTCATGTGTTACCAATTTCATTCTCAGCCCTTGGAAAGTGTACTTGAAGTACAAATGAAAAAAAAAAAGAAAGAAAGAAAGAAAGGCAGGAGTACATTGAAATATACAACATGAGGAACCAGTTATACATGGTGTAATATAACATGGCAGAATATGGGCTCCCTCTTGTGGTAACCTTACAGTCCAGCTCAAAAACATGTAAAATACAAAATATTATAAACAAAGTCTGCAGATTTGTTCTTCTTGCAAAACCTCAAATTCATATCTACCAGCGTCTACAGCAGTGTAATTAGCAACCTGTAAATAGCAAAGCTACATTTCTTCTTAACTGTCAAATCTGCAAGTTGTTAAAAATGAAACATTGTCCCTTCTTGAAAACAAAATTACAAATCAAGAAGTCTAACTTCACATTTACAAACAGCCAAGAAGACAGTATTTCACTCATTAGAAATTGTTTTAAAATCTGTACAGGAAAAAGTGCTATCTCTAGGCTAGGCCCAGCTATTTGAAATCAGCTACCCAGAGAGGTGAGGCAGCAAGAGACACTTCAGCTATTTAGAAACAAACTAAAATAACTGTTTAAGGACACCAAATGCTCCGATGTTCATGACAATGGCTAGTCCTTGTAGCTGTATTTTTCTTATAAAGATGTACTTTTAACAAATGACTACTGATTGAATGCATATCTTAAACGTACATATTGTAAAATAATAATAGTACTTGCATTAATAATTGTAAATAGCACACAAATGTACTACTCTCCTTTGATACCGTACTACATACAGCTCTGCATTCTGTAGTCTAATGATAATTTTGTTTTTGTGTCTTGCTGTGTGGTGCCTGGGTCATGGCTGAAAAGGGTCTGTCGACCAATCCAATTACCCATTTATCAAACTGAAATAATAATATAAATAACAAGTCATTTTAATAGAAGACAATGCAGTTATTTACAAAGTACTTTCAGTTGTAGGGGAGTGAGTTAGGAATGTTGCAGATAAAAGAGTGAAGGCATGAGTAAAGATATGGAGACAAAGAATAAGGTGGGAGGGGAATGTGAAAAGAGTAGTGAAGCCTTTTATTAGTTATCTAGGGATAGATGGAGACCAGGTGATGAGGCTGGATGACTAGCAATGGCATTTAGCAATTGTTCTGAGATGGGCTTTTAGCTGGGACCAGAATATAGCGTTCCATCTCCATAGCCAATATAAACCATATTGTTGTGTGGTCACTGATGGTTATAGGAGCTCTGACCTGGGTTACACAAGATCCCCCTGGGATTCAGTAAACTCTGTGTATGCTTTGTGCGAAGCTTACATGGAGTTTACATGTGTGCACGGTGATGAGTGATGAGCAGCAGCTCTCATTGCATATTCAAGGTGCACACCATGTTTAAATGGAATTAAGTGCAGTTTTATGGCTGGCAGCAGTGTTGCCGTCCAGGAAACAGTGTAAGCCAACACTAATAGCAATCTATTTTAACTCAGAGTACAGTAGGTTAGTGGGTTTGCCCGGAATGCCACAATGATCACCAGTGTTAACAGGTAATAGTTCTCATAGCTCTCACATAATGGGGGGAGAATGGCACAGAAATAGGGACAAATTTTACACATTTGCTCGTTTAAACTTAGAAATGTGCTAGAGTAACAAAGGTTTATGTTACGATGCATTTTCTGAAGGATTTGAAGTCTGAAATTTGAGTGACATCAGTCCTGAGATCAAACCAGTGATATATCAGAAAACCACAAATGTTATAAGGAACAGACCAAAAGATATAAGGCAAAAATCTGGACATTCTGTGAAAATCTGGACAGTTGAGAGGTATGATCGTTATGTATATGGTCCAAACACAGTACAGGACAGTGTATACAGTGCAGGGTATTCTGAAATCCCATTCCTGGCATTCTGTACTATAGTTATGTAAAGGACTATATGAAGAGTTGAACTCACTGAATATGTGTCCCAGGCAAGTATGTCCATAGCTTTAAGCAACATTCTACCGTCACCCAGGATAATGCCTCAATACAAACAGAAAATAATTGACTTTAACAATTGGCTTAGTTTCTGGTGTCATTCCAGGGGGATCCAGTAACTGACAGCTGGGAAGATATGAATGACAGACCACGATGCTTTGCCAGAGATGGTCTGTATCTGTCTCACTTGGGCTTCAGGCTTCTGGCAAAGGTGCTTGTCTCCCCCATAGTGCCTTTTTAGGAAAAGTGATGAGGTTAAAACTACCAACATAAAAACTTCAACAAAACACAAATTAAAGGTCATGCTGCTAAACACTAGGAGTCTAAACACAAAACTGCACTCATTGCAAGCATTCTTAACCCTGGAAAATACTGACATCGAAACAGTCATAGAAACCTGGTTCAAAGCTGTGGAGAGCACCCCAGCCTTACCTGGTTACTCACCCTATCATACATTCAGACCCCAAACTGTGGGCAGTAAAGCCAAAGGAGGTGGAGTTTCAATATATATTAAAGAAATACACACCTCCAGGCTGGTCAAACAGTATGACGCACAGGAGACACTCCACGTGCAGTTAACCATTGCCAGCACACCGATACAAATCATAGCTAGCTACCAACCTCCAAATCCAACTCAAGATGCCCAATCTGCCAATCTGGACCTCTTTGAATCTATCAAGATTCAACCTTTTACCCTAATCCTAGGTGATTTTAACTGCCCAAACATAGACTGAAATAATTCCTCATGCCACAACACAAATGCCCAGAGATTCCTCGATTTTGTCAATGCAGATACTTTGGAACAGCTTGTTGATACCCCCACAAGAGGTGATCATATCTTGTACTTGGTATTAACCAGCATGAGTAACCACTACCGTATCCCTACAGTATCATCCTTCCTGGTAATATCCAACCATAAAGCAGTCACTTTCAAAGTCACCATCTCCCTCGACCCCCTGTAGTTAGGGTCAAATAAAAAAACTTCTCCAAAGCTGATTACAGCCTCTTGAGGGATGGTATAAACAGCTTCACAGCCCCCTCCCCCTCTCTAGGAACTGGCACTAGTATCCAAAACTACACCAAAGCACTATATGAGCATTTATATAGATGCATGGAATGAGGAATGCCCGAGAGGACTAAATCATCTTCTGCAAGAAAGAGTGTCTGGTAGACATCTGCAATAAATAAATTCTATAAAAAATGAAAAAATTGCTGTCCAGGACCAAGAAGGAGCAGTTGCCCAATTGTAAGCAATTTATCCTTAGCCTCAACAAGCAAATAACAGCACTAGTGAAATCCTCCAAAGCAAACTTCAAGTCCAAATTGGCCACAACTATTACAGACAATTATAAGGCCTTCTTCACATATGTCAGTAATCTCAAAGGAAGCACCCAGATCTGTTCAGAACTGTTGGTGGTCAAGGACACCACATATACAAATGCTGTAAATATAGCAAACTTGGTGGCTGACAGATTCAGCAAAAACTTCACCCTCTGTCCCCCATCAGTAAACTAGGACGTTTCCAGTACCTGCCCCCTTCCCCTTATATCTAGGGAACAGATTGTCCCTGCTCTTTCAAAGGCAAAAAATACAGTGTCCATTGGACCTGATAACATCCCAGGCTGCATCCTACATGAACTCAAGCAGGAACTTGCAGCACCATTAGGTACCATATTCAACCAAAGCCTGAGTACCAGTTTTGTGCCAGCTGAGTGGAGGACAGCCACTGTCATCTCTTTGCACAAAGCTGGAGCATCCACCGATCTGGGAAATTATAGACCCATCAGCCTAACTAGCCTGATCTGCAAGGCCATGGAATGGATTATCATATACCAATATACATTAAGATGGCTGTGCTCAATGTTACATGTCTAAAAAATAACTTGCAAGATTTGGATGCCTTCCTGAAACCCAAATACATTCACATTGGTGCTGTTAAAAAACTTAGCTTTCATGTTCTGATAACACTCCCTCTGTAATAGTGTACAGCACCTATCATCATTTGGACAATCTGGAGGTGGTGGGGGAGTATCTATTTTTATCCACTCAAAGATTAACTTGCCCCAAATACTTCAAGATTCTGAATTAAAGCATCTTGACATTTTGTTCACATTTAATAAAGTCAGTTACTATATCATTAGCAGCTACAGATCTCCTTCAATGTCACATGAAGACTACATGACATACTTTGAAAAGCTGGATTGCATATCTATTCATCATAAAATCCTGATTCTAGATTACTTCAATAATCTGTCAATTAACTGGGACTCATACAAAACTAACAATAAATCTGACCAGTATTTCCTAGATCTCATTAATGCCAACCCCTAAATCAAATCGCCCAAGTTCCCATGAGTAAGAGAAATATACTTGACTTTGTCCTTATGAACGCTGCCTTTTCCTGCATGCCTACTGGCATTATTCCTTCCTTGAAAAAAAAAAAACCTCTGATCACCAGACTGTCATCTATTCTCTCAAAATTAACACCTAATTGCCCTAAAATTCAACTATATTCAGAAACTACTCATAAGACAACCTAATGTCCTTAACTAATGGCCTTCAAAAGTGCTTTGTACCTTGCTGACTCAGTCTCTAAAGTGACCATATGTACCCATGATTTTTACAATGATTTCAAGTAATGTATAGATAAATAAGTACCCATTAGGCATATGCATGAAAGAAATTCATGAGTAAACCTCTATAGTGGAACTTGAAGATAAACATTATAATAGGAGGAAAAATTATATTGTTCATATAAACAAATTTCAATCACCAGTCAGAAGCAGTATATGCAAGTCTGCAGAAATCTTAAATTCCTCATTAGAGTATGGATATGAAATTAATGTAGTTAACGCTTTGAAGGATAATCATAAGGCTTTTATTCACCCATCCTCGATATAATTGAAGTAATACCCGATACTGCACACAATTCAAAGTGAATGGTATTACCTACTCTGAGTCAGATAACACAGCGGCCTATGTAGAACTGCTCACAGAAACTCTGTGCAATTATATCAATAGTTTCATAGAGACTGCTGTGCCTAGCAGAAATAAGCCCAAAAAAACTCAAAAACACCTACCCTAGTGGAATTAAATACTAAGCAGGTTGTACATTAAAAGAAAAAAGTCATAGCTAAACTTAGGAAGTGCAAACACCCAAAAAGATAAAAACTCTCTCATCAAGCTGAATACACAACTAAGAGGGCAAATAAAGACCAGCAAAGCCAATTCTGAGGTTAAGATAGCCTCCCAGGCCAAGGACAACCATAAGACCTTCTTTAACCATGTATGATTCCTTAAAGGTAACACACAACAATGTGTCAAACTGGTTGTAAATGAAGCCATGTTCAGATATAACAAATCTACTGGCTGCAAATTCAGTTCCAACTCTCCCCCAACCTACATTCTGTCAGAGCAAAATTGTGTGGCAGACAAGCTGAGCAGGACCACGGCAGATCCTCACAAATGGAAACTAGATCAGGGAGTCTTCCAAGATTGATCCATCTGTGGGCAGTTCCTCAAGTAGACGTCTGCCTCCTCTCTGAACAATCAGTTGGCAAGATTCTGTTCCAAAATTCCATGCGAGAAGGCCTGGAAGACAGATACCTTTTCTTTTCCTTGAATATTAATGTCCCTGTATGCCTTTCTACCTTTTCATTATTGTGGTGACTCCCTTCTGGCTCAGGCAATTGTGATTCTCCCTTCTTTTGGAAATGGCCAGGGGCAATTGCCACAAGTTTCCCCACAGACTGGATCTGCTCACTCAAGAACAGGAGTGTTTGATACACCCTGAAATCAATCATATTTAACGGACTGTCTGAATGATAGGGTCTTAATTTGTATTAGGCACCTGTTTACTGAGGATGTGCAGCAGGTACTAATGGAGCCAAGAAAGCTTGCTACTAGAAAATCATATATTAACAAATGGAAAAGGTTTTGTAGTCAGTGCCAACAACATAATTTTCACCCATTCATGGCCAATATTTCTCTGGTCTTTCAGTGCTGTCTTCATGGGTTCATAGTTCATAGTTTAGTACTAAGCTAACTGCCCTTGTGAGCCATTTTAAGCCTAGCCAATTATCCCTTGTGAGACTCAAACCCTGCACCTTGCGTTTGTAAAGCAAACACCTTAACCATTAAGCCACCCTCCCAACCCTCCTTGACCCTTATGTCAAAATGTTCTTGTTCTTGAAAGGGGTTTTGCATAAGAGGCTTCCAAAAATGTGCCCCCTCCTTAGGATTTTAATTTTGTGTTAGAGAATCTAACACTTGCTCCATTTCAAACAGCTAACCTGCTGATTTAAGGTTATTACCATGGAAAACAGTTTTACCGATTGATCTGACCACTGCAAGAAGGGTATCTGAGTTGCAAGCTCTTATGGTGAGTCAATCCTACCTCATTTTCCACAAGGACAGGGTTTCTTTGAGAATTAATCATACCCTTATGCATAAACTGGTATCTGAGTTTACTTTAAGCCAAGCTATCCAGCTCCCTATTTTCTTTCCTGAACCTAAAAATGAGGGAGAAAGGATACTTCATATACTGGATGTCCACGGACAACTCAGATGCTATCTTGACAGAAGTAAATCTTTCAGATCTTTGGATCAATTGCTCATTTCTTGTGGAGGTAAGAGGAAACAATCAGTGTCAAAACAGATTATTTCCAAATGGTTCAAGACCACAAAAACAAATATATAATGAATAAAATGACCAGCCAGCACAATCCAACCAATTTATTCACTTCTGACGTCTCAGCACAAAGCCTTCAAGGAAGATAAATTACAAACCCAACTTACATGCTTATATACTCATATTAATTAGTTCAATAAAGCAATAATGACATAAATTAGATAAACCAAACCACTTAAACACAAATCTTCTTTAGTTAAAGTAACAATACATTATAATAAAATCCTCCAATTAAATTCAGAATTCATGCCCTTAGGGCTTAAAGTGTCAAACTTTAAAACATATAATGCTTCCTTATATAATAATTTATTCTTTAAACAAGAATCAAGGGGAAAAAGTCTAACTTTTCTAACACCGTGCCCTGCAAATGCATCGGATTACTTTGATGTACAGCCTGAAAATGCAAAGCCACTGAACTAGACTCTTTAACATTAATAATGTCCCTCACATGCTCCAACAATCACACTTTAAAAGCTTTTTTTGTTTGTCCAATATAATACTTCTCGCATGAACATTTTAGGGCATACATAATCCCTTGAGTATTACACTTAAAACTGTTGTTTACCTGAAATGTTATTCCATTTATAAATTGAAAGCTGTTAACCACATATTTACATGCCTTACACTTACCACAAACCTGAGTACCCAAACATGAAAATATTACATGGTAAATCTACCACAGGCATAATAAATTTACCTCTCACTAATATATTCTTTAAACTCCTACCCACCTTATAAGAGGTTTTTAAATATTTAGGAAGCCAAGGACATACTTCTTTTTTACTTTGTAAAAAATGCCAATGATGTTTCACTATATTAATCAACTTTTCACTAAATGGACTATAGGTTGTGGTAAAATAAATGCCCAAATTAGTGCCTCCAGACTTGGCACTAGATATAAAAGGTTTGGACATATTACCTCTTTCATTTATTTTAGAAACTGCTTTCAATATAATCAATTCACTATATCCCCTTCTATAAAACATATTACAAGTCTTGTATATCTCTTCTTTTAATTCAGAATCCACATTACATAATCTATGTACTCGAATAAGTTCACCATATGGCAAAGCATCTATTGTATGTGGGGATGACAACTAGTAGCCATCAAATAATAGTTGTCACCTTCAAATTTCATGTGCACTCTTGTATGTACTCCAACGGGGTCAGAAATATCCAGATCAACATCCAAAAATGAAACCTGTTTACCTTTCTGTACACCATCAAATTTAAGTCCAAACCTATTAACTTGCAAGGACTCAATAAATTGATCTACCTGATTTTCACCCCCCTCACATAGAAAAATAAGATCATCTATAAAACGAGCATAGAATATAACATGTTCATTATAAAACTTGGCTTTATAAATACATTCTATTTCAAAGAGACCCATACTTAGGTTAGCATATGAGGGGGCAAAAGCCGCCCCCATAGCAGTCCCACATAACTGTTTAAACAATTCATTATTAAATTCAAAAAACTTATTGGACAAACAAAAGAGTAACATGTCTATTATAAACTCAGTAGCAGGGCATTCCCCCAAAAAGAACCTCACTGCCTCCAAACCAAAGGCATGGGAAATATTGGTATAAAGGCTGTTAACATCCAATGTAATAAAATACATATTATCATTTAACTGTACAGTTTTAAATTTTTCCAAAAAAATCAAACACATCTTTTATATAAGAAGACAAAGAAAGAACCTTTGGTAACAACAAATAATGCAATAGACATCCCATATTATATAAAAAATATTCTTTACCAGAAATAATGAGGCGTCCAGGGGGATGCTCTAAGCTTTTATGAATCTTAGGTAAACAATAGAAACCAACTGAATGATAGAGCATCCCACTGTCAAATGAAACATCTTCGCGGGCAAAAAACTTGGCAACTGGAAATTTAGTGGAGAAAGAAACAACATCTCTATCTGGAGTCCCCCTATCACACTCAACTGTCGAAATACATGAGGATCCAACTTCCACCGTGGGGATCCACCATCTGTCTTCTTGACTTTACAACACCCTGGTTGACTTAGGTTTTAAGGGACTAATTTCGTTTCTGTCATACTTATATTTATTAGCCAGATATTTAGCACCTCAGGCTATCCTGGTTACCTCAGGCAGGGAACTGGCGCAGGAGGCAAAGAGGAGGGATTAAGGGAAGCAAAGATCCAAAACAGGAGGAAAAACAAGGGTAGGAGGTATGGCCGGCTGCTGTGGTAAAACAAAAATTCGAATTCCCTAAGCCGAACTGAGAATCCGAGAAACTTGACCTTCCCATGCCAAAATGCTCAAAATAGAATAGAGAAAGAAAATCCTCTGAAAAAAAAAGTAGAAGGAAGGGAAGGACTGGAGGCCTGAACTGCGCCTGGGAAAATTGAAGGAGGAGGAAAATGAGTGTCTTCAGTCAAGACAAACCTTCCAAACTTCTTCACCTCCAAACTTTCCCAGGCTGGCTCCACCCCCAGCCCTCTTATCTGAGGGGATAGGAAATCTGATTAAGGAAATTAAATTTGCTGTTTTTAGCACACAGTTTTTAGGCACAGAGCCTGCAGAACTAGGACTGACACACCTGAGAAGGCAAACCAGGGCCCCTAGAGACTGGTACCTCCTAGAGACTGAAGGAGAAGGCCTAACCACCTTAGGCAGTAGGCGAAGACCAGCAACCTGAGACCCCCTCTCAGAGGGCCACTCCCTGAGAGTCCACATCTTGCCTAAGACTCAGCTGAAACCTCTGACTCAGCTGAAACCCAGCAAAGCATCTTCAGGCGCCGCGGCATTTCTAAAGAACCGCTCCAACGACCCGTTCATCCTGCCCTTTTCCTTTTCTCTCCTTGCTTCCACGTAGCAGGGATCCAGAGGTATATTGTAATATTACGGTTACCACACCACAAGCCTAGACAATCCTAGCCTAATCTAATCTACGCTTTATTAAAGGTGCAGTTTAAACCTAGCACAGCTTACACTGCGCACGCCGCGCCCAAACAAGGAACAGTACAAAGAGAGGAGAGTGGTAATAATCCTGCAGCATCTACAATTACAAGAAATACAATTATTTTTTTTTTCTGACATCCGAATTAACTGAGGCAAGAAAAACAAAAAATATCCCAACTTTTGGTTTAGGGTACTCCTGTTTCGGGTGGGAAACCAATGGAAAATTTCAGAACTTGCAACGGCACTTGCACTTGCAAACGCTTCGCTCTTCTGACCAACGCGCAAAAAGACGAGGATCAACGACGCCGGGTCATGCGCTTATCACCAGGATGCTAGATTTGCAGATTTGAGCTACCATGACCGACGCCAGCCTAATACTTTGGTATTCGGCCGGTGAGGTGACAGGACCCACAGGTTATGACTGCAGCAATGTGAGATGAAGAACATCAGGCCATACCAGCCTGTTCTATATTAAATTTCTGTTTTGCATCCTCACTGGAAAAATAACCTAATCTGACACCCCTATTGACTAAATCAACATATTGTTCCTGAGCCGATGTATATATAGAGATATCTACTCTTTTATATACATCATCATCATTTAAATGAGCATAACACATTTTCAAATATTCAGGAACATCTAAAATAACTAATCTGTAGCCTTTATCAGCAGGTTTAAAAATAAGATTATTATTTCCCCTTAAATTCTGTAATGCAACCCATTCAGATTTAGTTAAATTATAATCAACAGTAGACATATCCTTAAAAAAACAATTCTATTTCACTAACAACTGAAAAATCAAGCATTTGATAAAAAGATTTAATTAAATTATTATTGAAAACAGGTGTAAACTTGTAATTTGATTTTAACTTACTCGTATCAAATTTATAATAGGCATTAATGAAATCATCAGATGAACATGAATAAAAACTTTCATTACCTGAATTAGAATCAATTTCATTAACATCATTAACATCTGCTAAAAACATCTCATGATATTAAAAGAAACATTTTAACTGCAACTTCTGAGAAAATTTATAAATATCACATTTAACATCATGTAAATGCGGAATAACAGTGGGTATAAACTTACGTCCCATTTCTAAAACCGCTGTATCAGTGTTACATAAAGTATGTCCAGATAAATTAACAATATAGGTAAATTATTAATATTTCCCCTTCTTTGAATACTGAAATTGTTGGGGACGTTGGTTATTATATTGTTGTCCAGTACCATTGAATTGTCCCTCCCGTTGTTGCTTCTTAGATTTAAATCCTCCTGGGCCATTAAAGTCACGAAAAGTCCATTGCATACCCTCTGGATTTTGTGGTTTAGTCAAGGAAGGAAAATTGGTTACATTATTGCCAACACCTTGCCCATCCTCACCAGATGTTATTGACCCGTTTGTAGATACAGCAGAAGAAAAAGAACACTGTTTTGTTTGAAAGTTCGCCTGTTCAAAAGACACATGACGGGATGATTTCCTCTGATTGGTCTTAGTGAGGAAAGGTTTACCACCATCATAGTCCCGCATATCACGTAGCAATTTTTTCTTCTTTCAGGTCATCATTTCCTCTTCATAACCAATACATTTATTATTAATATCACTAAAATGTTGTCCAGAAACTCAGAATTCATTTGAGTGATAATCTTATGCACGCAGCGTTAATATCTTTACGTAATTCACCCTGCTTGATCCTGCCATGTTCAACTAATATAGATACCCACTCTAAAGAACACTTATGCGCTGCAAGGACCCATCATTGATGAAATTTACGATCTATTTCATCTTGCATGTTAAATGGAGTGGAGGGATCTTTAAAGGCTCTCAGACTCCGAGGAGTAATGTCTAATTCAAGATATTTAGACAAACTTTGTATATTCAAAAATATGCAAGTCTCTTTAAATAAGAGTTTTTCCAAAGAATCACATACTCCCTTAGTGTCAGAACCCATAGTAGGTGCAAACCTCCCTCCTACCATGGAAAACAGATCAGTTAATCAATCATTACGTTGTACCTCCCATCTATGCCAAACTGTGGAAAAGCCAGATGAATTACAGCCCGATCCAATAGCAGCCTCTACACGAGATGAACCTGCCAAACCTGAGGAAGAAGGTAAAGGCACATTGTTCCCCATATTATGCTGCGAATCCAGCCCACCATCACAAAATATTCTGGGTAAATCCAAATTTGCATCACTGGCCATAAATAGCACGTATCAAGACCACAAAAAACAAATATATAATGAATAAAATGACCAGCCAGCACAATCCAACCAATTTATTCACTTCTGATGTCTCAGCACAAAGCCTTCAAGGAAGATACATTACAAACCCAAATCACATGCTTATATACTCATATTAATTAGTTCAATAAAATAATAACGACATAAATTAGATAAACCAAAATACTTAAACACAAAACTTCTTTAGTTAAAGTAACAATACATTCTAATAAAATCCTCCAATTAAATTCAGAATGTATGCCCTTAGGGCTTAAAGTGTCAAAATTTAAAATATATAATGCTTCCTTATATAATAATTTATTCTTTAAACAAGAATCAAGGGGAAAAACATCTAACTTATTTATTTCCAAATGGTTCTCTAAGTCTTTTACTTTTTGTTATACTCACCATAACAGAACTATTCTATCCAGGGTCAAGGTCCATTCTACCATGGCCTTGGCCTCATATATGGCTTTTTGGAAAGGGTTGGATTCTATAAGTATTACAGAAGTTGCAACTTGGTCCTCTGTACATACTTTTACAAAGCACTATAATTTTGGTTCCTTCCCTCTTTCTGCTGGCAAGAAAGCTCTGAAGGGCTTCACACCCATACTTGTCCTTTAATCAGCTCAGCTCCAGCTGCTTGACAATTTGAGCATGCAGAATCTTTGAAAGCTGGCTGGCTGTTATATCATTGGCGATATATAATCCATACAGGTAAACCTACTGCAGCAATGATCATTTGAGCATCTACTATTATAAGTTCGACTTATAATATTGTACTTTACCATTTTTCATTTCTTGATCTGTTTTTAAATTAATTCTAACAGTCTGCTTTTGCTTTAGGTAAGTTCTTAACGCCTGTATTAGTAATTCCAGTAAAGAGTTTCACTTTTTACTATTTAAGTGGACTAACTATTGATATTAAACACTAGTTTCATTTTTACGCACTGAGTGTATATCAGAATAGTTCAGGACTGATGTTTGCATTAAGCCATTTCCAGGCCAGTCAGTTCAGTGCTAAGGATGAAAGATTTCCAAAGATGTTGCTTGCTGTAATCTTTTAAATTACAGTTGTACTGTAATAGTTCCATTACACAAAGAAATATAAGTTGTACTTTTTAATTTCTTGATCTGTTTTTAAATTAATTTTAGCTGTCTGTATCTGCTTTAGCTAAGTCTTTACACCTTTGTTAGTAATTCCAGTGTATAGCTGTACTGCATTTTGCTATTTAAGTGGACTTAATTCCAGTGTATCTGTTGTTCATACTGTAGGTTCATATGTAAGTACTAGGCTAGCTGCCCTTGCAGGCCACTTTAAGCCTAGTCAGTTTCCCTTTTTATGCTCAAAATAACCTATCACGTTTGGTTTACAATTAGTCTTACCCATGTAATGATCAATGATTATATATTAACCTAATGAGAATCACACCACAGATAATTTCAGGTGACTCATTAATGGTATAAAGCATTTAAGAGCTTCCTCTGTCCATTAGTAGTACTGGGATAAATTTTTGTTTCCCAACTACCTTATGATAATTTGACAACATAATCCATCTTCCTTCTCCCCTTTTATTGGCTGTTGACAATAAGCACATAAGTATCATTTTGCAAAGTCTCTCCACTTAAACTATTCACCTTGCTAAAAGACCTTTCATAAAAATGCTTAATATTGAGTGCACTGTTACTGCTTGCCTTGCCTTACCCTTTGGACTATCCACTACACCAAGAGTTTTCCCCAAGCAACATCTGAAGCATCTGTGGTGACAGACTGCTTTGGAGCAGGGAGGGAGAATTGGAGACTTTGATTTAAGGATATCTGTTGTCTCACCAAGGGATTTCTCTTCTAACAATCCCCAGTACTGGCATCTGAAAAGATAAAGGGTGTTGATGTTGGGACCAAAGAAATTTCAAATACCACTGTATATTTCTCATGAGGAGTCTTGCCAGGGTTATCATGAGCATCATAGAGGCTATAAGACCCAAATTCCTGAGGTATTCCCTCGCAGTGACCAAAGTCTGGGTGGTAAATCTTAGAAATGGATCTAAATAATGATCTATTTTTTTTCCTGCGGAAGAAAAGCTCTTTGAACTAAGGTGTCTGGTAGACATCTCAGGAGCACAATCCTGCGTGAGATAGTCAAGAAAGACTTTTTAATGTTCTCTTGGAATTCCAGCTTGTGCTAGAGATCTCTCACAGAAGAGAAAGATTCCTGACATTTTGAAAAAGACTCTGCAAAGATAAGCAAGTTGTCTAAGTACAGAAAATGTGGATACCCTGTAAACTGCAGTAGGTAATCCAAAGGGCAACATACAGAACTGATAATGTGATCCAGGCACACAAAAATGTAAGAAACACCTAAAGTCTGGATGACTAGGAATATAATGATAAGCACCTTTGAAGTCTAGTATTACCAGGTAACGTGAAAGAGGAACAAGTGGCAAGAGGTTGTCAAGTGACATCGTTTTTAATGTGGGCACTATCACAAACAGGTTTAGGAAAGAAAGATCCAGAGCTGTTCCCCAAGCAGTTTCTTTCTTTCCTTGGCACTAAGAACACCCTTGAATAACCCCCCTTCCCCTCCTCAGAAGGAGGATCTGGTTCTATCACTGGATATCATGTGATAAAGAACAGATGGAAGCAAAACAGTCTGAGCTGCAGGATGAGGAATGACCTTCTGGAAATGAGGAATTTCATCCCACTGCCATCTGTAATCCTGATGAATGTTTCTGGCAAATGGGTTCTGAAAATCAATCTGTTGCTAAAAAGAAAAAGGGAGATTCAGACTTTCTGGAAGATAAAATGGGCAAGGGTGGAGGGGGTCCCAACGTCTCTTGAACTGTCATTCAGATTTGTTGGAGTGTCCTTGGTTTTGAAAGGTTTGAGACTTCTTTTTGGAACCTCCTTGTCACTTCTTAAATGTCTGTTTACCTGAATTCTACTGAGACATTTTGCTCTGTTATGAAGAGAAAAAAAATCCTTTGGACAATTTGGAAAAGGAGGGCTGAAAATCTTAAGAGATTCCTGGATCAACTTGCCCTTTTCATCACACTCTATGATCACTTCTGCAGCAGAGGGGCCAAACACTTAATCTCTATTCAAATGAGAATTTAAAACAGCATTTTTAACATCATCTGGGAGTTTCTGAGAATGCAGCCAAGCAAACTTCCTTAAAAGCATACTAGTGACTATAACCCTGGAAGAAGTATCAACACAATCATGCACACGTACAATGAGTACTGACCTGTGCAAGAGAAGAAATTAAGTTATTTAAAGCCAATTTGTCTTAACAAGAAGAAGCTGTTGATAAAACATTTCTCATATTTCCACAGTATGTCAGAATAAACTTTAACATATGAGCCTGACACTTTAAACTGCTGAAATACAAAGTTGCAAAAATATACCCTTTTGTCCCATACCTATCAATAATTTTCCCATCCTTATTAGAAAGAGTAGGATTGAAATTAACCAAGTGCTAAATTAGTGTGCTTTTACTATAACTAGTTTGTTGGCTCCTTCTGGTGGCAGAAGAAGGATTCCTGGCTAGTTGTTTTGTATTAAACTTTAAATTCTCAGTAGCAAGTCCACCCAAATATTATCTAGAACATTCTAAACTCCAAGCAGTTACAGTGGGTTCCTATCACGTAGTCAAACCTTTACAACTTCAAACCACATATGGTTGAGACCATACGTTCGAATTTGTAAAAGTTTGAGCATTTGAATGGAAATCTCCGTAAGCAGAGGTTTCCATTCACTTCAATGTGGTGCAATCTCGAAGTTGGTATATTTAAGAAGCGGAGTGTGTGGGGGGGTGCAGGGGGGCTTGCCCCACCTGCTTACAATTTATTTTTTTGCCCGTTGTGTTTTTTTATTTTTTTTTACATAGTCGAAGTTCTGTAACTTTGAACATAATAGTTCGACCATTAGGTGTTCGGAGTTATCGACTATCTGATATAGACACATTATAGTTCCTCCTGTCCTCTAAGTCATTCCTGTCAGAATCATGGACCAGCACTTCTGTAGCCAGCCTGGTTCAGTTGGCTATCTTCAGTCAGTGTAAGAACTGCCTCATGCTGTCTGACAATCGTCTACTACTTAAAAGCATGACACAGTATGTGAGAGATGTACATATATAATGTCCTTCATGGCACAAATCTCACACACAGTAAGCTTGAACATCAGCATTTTCAACAGTATGACTTCCCTCAACCAGGCTGTTACAATACACACAATCCATCATATGCTTTTGTTCCAAAGATTAACTTGCCTAACCCTCAAAGACCTCCAAAGCACAACACAGACACAAAGCTCACTTAGCAAGTTAAGCCTCCCTCCCAAAGTCCCAAAGTCATAGACGCTCAGCCTGTTAGGCAGGCATCAACCCAACCAAATATTCTTGCTGTAGATGACTACACTGTAAGACATGCAGATTTACCTCTTACCAGGCTGAGCAAGGAAAAAGTGACAATTGCTTGTCTGGTCCCAGGATCCATCAGATCACACATGCCCTCAAGTCCTTGAATAACAAGTGCCAGTATGACTCTGTCATAGCTTTTACTCAATGACTTATGGTGTATCTCCCTGATTATATGAAGAGAGACATGATAGAGCTCTCAGACTATGCGACAAGGCCCAGCACTGAGCAGCATTTCAGCACTTTCTCCAAGGATGTTGAAACGGTTCTATATTACAAGATCAAAGCTTTACTTAATCGAATAAGTAAAGCTCGAACTTGTAATATCGAAACAGTAAATTGTCAAACGGCCGATTTAACCCAGGGAAGCACGTCCTTTATTCGTTATGTGGAGTATGCCTGTTTCTTCAATTTGGAGCAATCTCGGAGTCGGTATATTTAGTTGGGGGGGTGTGGTGGGCGAAGCCCCCTCCCCACTTGATTTCAGATGTAAAGGGGGGTTTTTTTGATTCAGCCAAGGGAAGTGTTTCCCTTGGTTGAATCGGTCGTTTGACAATTTTAGCTGTCGATATTACAACATTCGATGAACTAAAGCTTCGATGTTGTAATGTAGACGCGATGATACAATATGAGCAAAAAATTGACTTCAATAATTGGCTTAGTTTTTGTTGTCATTAGAATGGGGTGTAATATTTATCAGCCTGGGAGGATATGTTTGACAGATCACACTGCTTTGCCAGGGATGGACTACATTTGTCTCCTCTATGGTTTTCTTTACTGTCAAAAGCATTATCCAACCCTACAGTGCTTTTTTTTGCAATGACAACCTGATAAACTTACCAAAATAACAAAACAAGCAAAGAAAAATATGAAAGCATTACTGATCAATGCTAAAAGCCTAAACAAGAAACTTTACTCTCTACAAGCCCTTCTCATCCTGGAAGTTGTTGACAACTGTGTATCAACTGAGTCATAGTTTAAAATGATGGAGAGCACTCCAGCTGTGCAGGGCTGTAATGCCTTCCATGCGTTTAGACCAGCTACTGCACATGAAGGGAAAAAGGAGTAGGTGTCTCAATCTTCATCCAGAAGAGACTCACATCAAAGCTGTAAAGCAGCATGATGCACTAGTGCATCTTCATGTCCAAATAACCATCAGAAAAGTACCATACCATATATTAGCTATACATTAGCTAACTAGTACAGTTGTGTACACTTACCATAAATGTAGATGTTCAAGTATATTCACTGTTGCAGTCATCACAGTTGGGTTATCTGCCTGCAGGTAGCCCTCAGTCAGCCCGAATACCAGAGACTTAGTATTTCTGCGTCAGTTGCTGTCCCCCCAGGACTGACGTCAGATCATCAGGGGTATAAAAACAGGTAGCCAACGCCATTACATCAGTTTTTCTTGCCCCAAATGTCAGGAGCCCCCCAATAGGGAGCTAAGCTATGGTGGGAAAATCACCACCAGTAAAAAATAAATACCAATACCTCTGTAAGGGGTAATATACACAAAGAGGAGAGAGAGAGAGAGAGAGAGAAGGGGGCTGGAGGGAGGGAAACCAGGACTGCAACAGTGAATACACTCGAACATCTACATTTATGGTAAGCATACACAACTGTACTATGTTCTTTGTGTTTCACTATTGCAGTCATCACACTTAGGTTAATTCCCAAAGCTGAAGAAAGGGTGGAGGCAGTCAAGAAGAGTTTAAGCTGGCTCATATGCCCTGCAGGACTGCTGTTGCAAAACCTGCCCTGGATTTGGAAAAAACAGGCAGGTGATAATGCTTGGTGAATGTGTGCACAGAACTCCAGGTAGCAGCTTCCAGAATGTCCCTGGTAGGGACACGCCTGAGGAATGCTGTAGAGGTAGAAGTTGCCCTAGTGTAATGTGTTCTGACCCCCTGAGGGGTTGGTCTGCCATGGTGTTTGTAGCAGAAATGGATACAGTGTGCTATCCATTTGGAAACTGTTTTGAAATGGCCTTGCCCTCTGCCCCTGGTGCAAAACTGAGTAGTAACTGGTCAGATTTCCTGAAGGGCTTAGTCCTATCCAGTTAGAATCTGAGCTGCCTGTGCACGTCCAAGGAGTGCAGGATCCTTTCCCCTTTATTTTGAGGATTAGAGAAGAAGGTTGGCAAATGTATAAATTGGTTGAGAGCCACACTGGACACCAGTTTAGGCATAAAGGAAGGATTAATTCTGAAGGAGACCCCCGTCAGCATGAAAAATAATGAAGGGTTCCACAGCCATAAGTGCTTGCAGTTCAAACACTCTTCTAGCTGAAGTGATGGCCAGAAGCAAGGCTGTTATCCAAGAGATGAAATTTAACTCTGCTGATGCTGCAGCCTCAAAGGGGGGCAGCGTGAGCTTTCCCAGTACAAAGTTAAGGTCCCAAGCAGGGGTGGGTGCTCTCCTTGGTGGCCTTAAGTTGTTTGCCCCTCTCAGGAACTGTTTGATGAGAGGATGAGAGTAGAGAGGTGGCTCAGTGTTGTAATGAGCTGAGATGGCAGAGGCATGGATCTTAATGGAGAAGGATAGGCCTCTCTGGAGTAGATCGGCTAAGTAATCCAGGATTAGAGGTAGGTACGGCAGTGCTGTGCTCTCTCTTTTAGATTGAATCCAGGAGCACTACCTTTTCCACTTATCAGCATAGGATTTCCTTGTACTGGGTCTTCTGGCTTCGAGAATAATGTCCAGCACCCGCTTGTTTAGGCTGGTCACTGGGGGAGAATTCGAGGAATAAGCTAGGCTGCAAGATTCAAGGTTTGCAGGTGCGGATGCAAGATCTGTCCCCCCTGCTGAGTGAGGAAAGTTGGGCTCTGGGGTAGCTGCCAGGGTGGCACTGGTGACAGGCTGTGCAGTAGTGGGTACCAGTGCTGGCATGGCCAGTCCAGGGCAATCAGGATTGTCCTTGGTCTGTCCTGTCTTATCTTGAGTAATATTCTTAAGAGAAGGGGCAGAAGGGGAAATGCATAGATTGAGAGGTTTTCCCACTGGAAGGATAGGGTATCTACTTTCCAGGCCCTGCTGTGAGGTGTACTGGTGCAGAATTTGCTGAGCTGGTGATCGGAGGGGGAGGCAAAGAGGTCTACCTCTGAGGTCCCCCATTTCTGGATTAGAAGGCTGAAGGTGCTGGGCTCTAATTTCCACTCATGTGGGTCTAGGAGATTTCTGCTTAAGTCGTCTGCCACTGAGTTTTGTTTGCCTGGCAGAAATTGAGCTTGCAGCTGGACCTGCATGTCCAAGGCCGTGTTCCACAGGGCCATGGCTAGCCTGCAGAGTGGGTAAGAGTGGGTTCCCACCCTGCTTGTTGATGTACCACATAACTGTGGTGTTGAATGTTTTTATTAGCAGGGGTCTTGGTGAGAGTAGGGATCTAAAAGCTGTTAGAGCATGCTGAACAGCTAGCATCTCTTTTTGGTTGATGTACAGATGAATTTGATCTGGGCTCCAATGGCCCTGAATGCACTTGTCATCCAGGTGTGCCCCCCAGGCATAGTCTGATGCATCTGTGGTTAGGGTCTGGGTGGCGTGGGGTTGAGTAAAGGGAAGTCCCTTGTTGTGGTTGCATGCTGCTGCCCACCAAAGAAACTCTGTACTTAGACAAGGTAGGATAGGAATGACAGTTTCCAGGTCTTGAGAATGTTGGCACCAAAGACTTTTTAAGAAACATTGAAGTTTCCTCATATGCAGTCAGGCATATGGAATTAGTAGGATGCAAAAGGCCATGAACCCTAGGGCCTGCAAGATTTTCCTTGCAGATAGCTGGGTTCCGGTGGTCATTTGAGTGAAGTAGCCTGTCAGATAGGCTTGTTTTTCTGGAGTAAGGAATGCCATCTGGGATGCTGTGTCCAAGCTTGCTCCCAGGAATACAATCTTTTGATTGGGGACTAGTTTTGATTTCTTTTCATTGATACTGTACCCCAGGGAGGTTTGAAGGTTCTTTACAAATGTCAGGTGCTGCAACAGCATTTCCTGACTGTCTGCCTGAATCAGGCAGTTGTCCAAGTATGGGTAAATTTGAATTTTTCTCTGTCTGCAGTAGGCAATGGCTGGAGCCAGCCATTTTGCGAATACTCTGTGAGCAGCGGATAAGTCAAAGGGAAGTGCAGAAAATTGATAATGCATAGATCCTACCCTGAAGTGTAGGTATTTCCTGCATGAGTCCTTGACAGGGATGTGCAAATAGGCTTCTTTTAGGTCTAGGGTGGCTAACCAGGCATCTTTGGCCAGCATAAGAAGAAGCTACTGCAGGGTGAGTATTTTGAATTTTGGTAGCACCAGGAAGGTGTTTAGAATGGAAAGATCTAGGATTGGGCGCCACGTGCCCTCTTTTCTGGGTACCAGGAAAAGTCTGGAATAGAACCCTTGACCTATCTGTTCTGCAGGAACAGGTTGAATTGCCCTTACGGAGAGCAGGGATTGAACTTGGTTTTGTGGCTCTGACAACTGGTTGGAGGAAAGTCTGGGAACCCTTTTGGGGATGGCAGTGAGTCAAAGTAAAATTTGTACCCCTGTGATACTATGATGAGGACCCATCAGTCTTTGGTGATGGAAGTCCAGTTTTTTGCATGATGGGCAAGTTTTCCTCCTAGGGGCATGAGCAGTTGGGCAGAAGTGGGGAGTGGAGTTGAGACGTCATTGTGAATTCTTTCCGTAAGGGAGTGGCTTAGTACTCCCTGTTTATAAAGTGGAGGCACTCCATTGCTTAGATCTCTGCATACCCTGAGACTGTAGTCTGAGGGGGGTCTGTTTTCCCTGGGTCTAGTTTGAGATGGCCTTGAGGGGGCTGGAAAGGACCAATGCTTTGAGGGGCAATGCCTACTGAATCTAGGAGGCTGTACTTGCAAGAAATCTTTGACTGTCTGCATAGATTTAGCTTTTTCCTTCCACCTTTTTTAAGAACCTCTTCTGCTTTGGTGCCAGACAGATTGCCCTTGTTCAAAGGAGCATCTAGTAATTTTGATTTGACATGGTCTGGCAAGGTCTGCTCCTTAAGCCAAGAATGCTTTCTCAGTACAGAACCAATGACTGATGCCCTGAAATAAGCTTCTAGGGCATCAAAGCCACATTGCAAAGTATGCTTGCTGACTTGCCTTGCAGAATGCATAAGCTCTTGTAATTCTTTATTTTTTGCACAGTCTGTAAAGGTAGCTTTTTTTTGCTTAATAAGTTATATAATATGTTGCTGGTACTTCAGCATGTGAAACTGGCAACTCAGTGCCCTAATGGCAAGAGTTGCAGAGCTGTATACTTTTTTACCCCATCTGTCTAAAGCTCTGGAATCCCTGTCAGAAGGGGTGGGATTCTTAGCTGTAGTTGCTTTTATACCTTTAGGCCCCTGGAAGATGACCTCTGGGTCAGCAGTAAGATTTTTAAAAAGAAATTTGTGAGAGTCAGGAACTCTGTAGTACCTGTCTGGCTCCCTAGGGGCAGGGGGTAAGGTATCAGGAGTTAGACTGGATTCCATAAAGACATCATCCACAATATCCAGAACTGGGGGTTTTGCTAAAGGTCTATGTTGTGGCAAGTCTAAAAATTCTCTGAGTCTCTTTTTGGACTGAGGATAGTCTTGGCATTCCCAGTGGAAATGCTCTCTTAAAGTATGTAGAGTTTCACCAAAAGAAATATCTTCTGGAGGAGAAGCAGAGGGAATGGATTCCTCTGCATCTGAATCCTCATAAGCAGATAAAGGCATATCTTCATATTCAGAAACCTCAGAGTCATCGGACTCTTGGTCTGTTAAAGCTGCTGGGGACAAGTCTCTTTTCTCTTAGCAGGAGAAAGCTGGCTTCCCCTAATCAGCATAATCAGGTCTTCTGCCATTTTAAGCATTTGATGTTGTGGCAAGGAAGCAGGTGCTTGAGTTTGGGTCGTCGTTTTTTTAGGCATAACTCATATTCCTGGCCTTAGAAACTCAGTAGTTTTAGACAGAACTGAAGACGTGAAAGAAGTATTCGGTTTGTGTCGAATATCAGTAGTGTGAAGAACTTCCTCAGAAACCGGTGCCTGCACAGCGGCTCTGGACTCATCCAAGGTAGAGACATCCGTAGGTTCTGTAGTCAAAGAAGAGTCTCGCAGCATACCGGACTCCAAACGGGTCTTGGTATAGGCCTGCGAATCCATCAAAGCGGGCATTAGGGGCTGCGAAAGCACCTCACTGAGTACCGGTGAACTGGCAACTAGCTTAAAGCTCAGCATTTTTGGACCTGTGTGGTCTGTCTCTGTCTTTATCCTTACGTTTTTACAGAAGATCAGTAGTCAGATGGCTTACCGAAGCCATTTCGGAATACGGAGATCGAGAGCAAAAGTATTTTGCGACAATAAGGGCCCAACGATGAATAGTTTGGGCATTGAATAAAGCAGAAAACCGACAGCAAGGTACGTTGTGGTCTGGGCCTAAACAGGTGACGCAATAATAATGGAAATCTCGGTATGGTATTTGCTTTCCACAGGCGAGACAGTTATTAACTTTTTCTGACATTGGTTAGAGCAAGGAAAAAGGATCTCCAATGGGGTACTTAGCTTTAGAAGACTTCAGGATGATTCAATTTGGAAACGAAAACTCAGGTAGCGTCTGACTGGCACTCGTGCGAACTGCTTCTGCTTCGGGCTTCTCGGCAAGAAAGACTGATGTAATGGCATCAGCTGCCTGTTTTTATACCCCTGATGATCTGACATCAGTCCTGGAGTGACAGCAACTGACACAGAAATACTAAGTCTCTGGTATTCGGGATGACTGAGGGCTACCTACAAGCAGATAACCCAAGTGTGATGACTGCAACAGTGAAACATGAAGAACATCTCCCTCTATGATCCAAAAAAGACACAAATCCTTTCTATGAAAATTAGAATAACTCAGTATTAAACCCAGTACCATTTTCCTCGGTGATTTAAACTATCCAGCTATAGATTGGGAAACCCACACTACCACTAGTGCACAAGAACAGAGATTCTTGAACTTTGTCAATGCAATTTCCTGAAACAATTAGTCAGAGTACTCACTAGGGGGAACAGCATCTTGGATCATGTCCTTTCTAATGTGGGAGCATCTTGCACCATTTATTACATATCTTCATCACTCGTTAGGTCTGTCTGCTTCAAAATAAAATTGAAACCAGAGATCCCTTCCACCCAAGTTACCCTTAGAAATTTCTCAAAGACAAGCTACCAACTCTTAAGTGAAACATTGTCAAGCTTAAAATTCCCTCCAAATGTAGTTAACACCACTGAATGAACATTGCCACACTATAGCAGCATGTAAACAGCTGGACAGATATAGGAACAAGCGCAGGGGAAACTCCAGAAGCAAATCCACGTGGTGAAACCATAATATCAACAAGCTTTAAAATAAAAGGAAGAGAATTTTGATGGAAAGTAAGGAGAGTAATTCCCAGAATGACACAACCCTTGTCACTAAAAAAAAAAACAAAAACAGCTCAACAAATTAATAAAATCCACCAGAGCCAAGTTTTTTAATGCCTTTATTGAATTATCACTTATGACATAGGCAAATTTACATTTATATAAAAGTAATCAAATTGTATTAATAAATTCACTTTTACAAATATTAAACTTCGCATATATTGCTACATATCATATATAAACACAAAAGCTGACCACTTATAATATGGATGTATTTTATTTTGTGTTATATGTTTACTAATTTGTTAACTGAATTGCAGGAAATGACACAATAGGAAGTATGGAAGCATTTGTATATAAACATATGGTTTTGTTGGCATCTTTATTCACTGAGGAAGGCTAGTGTGCCAAAACCGGTATGATGCTATTGTGTGAATAAAAGTATTCAGCAAACAACACCTGGTGCTGGCCTTTTTTGTTTTGACCTTGAATGCTTTTTGGCCGTTTGCACCCACTGTACATGCGAGGGTTTTTGTGGTTGTACTTGCTGCACCACTCGCTGTTGGCCTGTGTTTTGGGAATACTCTACATCTGTGGCTGTTTATACTCAGCCTTTTTATTTCAAGCTACCTCACATTGATGCTTTTTCTTGCAGGTTTCATCATTTTGCAGGATTGGAAATATAATTTTTAACCTGGTGGAACCATTTTTTTGCCTACTATGTATGCTGACCATGTGTATCCGAGGATAGAGGGCTAATTGGAGGTCTCACCATATGGTTTACGATGGGTCTATTTTTGAACTTGTACAGCAGCGGTGATGTGCTGGTGTTCTTTAAGGTTGGGACTTTACAATAGTTTGGTTAAACTAAATCACATCAGTAACATACGATTCAGTTGGCCACATCTAAGGTATTTTCTATTCACTTTGGAACTGTTGCAACAGTGTTCACAGGGAAAATGTTTACATTTTGGCCAAAAACATGGTATGTTTGGGTCTATGTGTATTCCTTATTACTACTGTTCAGACGTGAATTAGTTGTTGGCGGCATCCCTGACCAAACTGTTTTGTGGAAGACACAACTGCTTTTGAGATTGGTGTGGTCCGCCATTGGTAAAAAAACTACGAGGCAGTTTCATCATTGAATGTATGTCAAACAGCAAATATCATTATTGCCTATGTTGGAAGATTCATGGACTGTTCTTTGGGTTGTTATGAAACTGTGATTGGTGATATATAACAGTATGGTCATTCGATTGCATTAGCAACATACAACACAGTAGATTACACCAAAGGTAAACACTTTTCATCTTTGGAATTTGTACGACAGTGTTTACAATGAAAACATCTTTTTTTGCAACTGATATGGTATCCTTGGGACTATATGCGTCATCTAGTAGTGCTTTCCAGACGCAAATTGGTGGCTGGCAGTATCTTTAATTAAACTTTATTTTTTATGGAAGATATCACCACTTAGGTCTTTGGCAAGGTTCGCCATTTTGCAACAATCATGGGGCAGTTTTACTACTGACTTTCGAACAGCAAATATCATTGAAAGGCCTATGCATGTGGATTTACTGACTCTTTTTTGGTTTGTTTGAAACAGTGAACCCCATCGTTGGGTCTGTTACTTCTAATAGCTACGTGGCCGGGGAAATGACAACCATTTCTTGAATGCTAACATCTGTATGATTGTTTCAGACTTTTTGGAAATGTGAAAACGGTCGCTTTGTGAAAACTGTTTAAATTGGGCAAGGGCTTTTAAATAGCCCATATATTTTTGTACGATTTAAAACAGTGGGAAGTATTCAGTTACCCAAGAGTGACGAACACTGTCTTTTTCTATTCTTTATCATTTTTGTATCTGCTTATGTTTGGCACTAATGTTTTGAACAAATAAGTGATAGCAACCCCTAATGCAATTGATTTATGGTATCGAGCAACATAGTGGGATAAATCTGTACGGCTTTTTGTTGATCAGTCTAAGATGATTGTGCAGGGGACTGTTTGATTCTTTTGCCAAGGCAAGGGATTCCCTATGATTATTGTACATGATCTAATTTACTGGAATGTGTCTATACATATCATTTTTGTTAATTCCTATTACATGATCATCTAGTATGACTTAGTTTGCATGGTGGGAAGTAGGACTCATATTTATCTTTTTTCCCATACGGTGGGTGTATTAATATAATACATCTCATATATGATTGTGGCTGTGGACAATTATCACAATTGGTCAGTTATACTAACCTCACCATCTGTCATGATAGGCATTATATTATTGTGGTTTGCTTTGTATCTAGGATTGTGAGTCCCTGCTTATTTGCTGAACATACAGTCCTGACCCCTTCAAATTATTCCTCTTATGGGACATTTTATTTAACTTCAGGCCTATTATCCTCGAATTATCATTCAGTTTTGGGATACATATTAGGGTGTGACCTACTTCTTTTGGTAATGGTGCTTTCTTGCTGCTTTTGAACTCATAGAACAATTTTCAGTATATTCCACAATGTGCTTAATGGTGGGATACCGTACATTACATCCCTTACATATACAAGGTTGTTATTTATATAGTAAGGAGTTTTTGTTTGTAGGATAACTAATTTTGGTCGTTTTTTTATGGATTACTGATACGTTGCCTAGTATATATTGGTGTGGTGCATCAGTTGACACATATAAATAATAACCAATTCATGATTTTGGGTCAGGAATATTTAGTATTTGCTAACAAAAATATTTGTTCAGGCTTGAAAGCATTTTTCTTGATATAGGCAGGTCATCTCTGTTTTTGTGATGGTTATCTGATGTTCACCAACATTCTCCTTTTTTTGTATATCTTTGTCAGTGATTTTCATTTTGTGCCAATACTGGAGACTGACCCTGTAGTTCCTTATTTGAGGTGCACAGATTTGGGGTATTATTGTAGGGAAATATATACTGGAGGTGATTGTGAAGCTTATGGTCATGGATCTAGATGCAATTCTTCAGGGCCTGTGTGCCGAAAAGAATGACATTGGTGTATTTGGTGGACCCTTTAATCAGGATAACAATTTGGATGTTGCAAATAGGGATCCAGTTGACGGCTGCAATCAATTATTTCAAGGATTGAATAAAAGTATGAAGACCCTACGTGCCAATGTCTGGCACCTTAAATTATTTAAGGCTTATTTAAGCAAAAATATTACCCCTCGGGGATTGAGGGTTAAAACACAGCCTCTGGTTGGTCGGATAGATGAAACACTGACAAAGGAATGGTGGAAAATGCAACAGAGAGCCTCCCTTTCTTTTGTTCAGATTTTGGCGAGCTATTATGAATGAATAATAGAGGAGAATGTTGAGGAAGTTAGGTCTGTTTGTAATGATTTGAAGAAATTTGAAGGATTACCTGCATATACCAACTGCTTTAATAAATTAACCAATGATTTGTTGTTTTTTGAAAAACAAACTAAGGACAAAAAAATACATAAATTCAATAGGGATGTTACTGATTATCATAGGGGAAAGCCCTTTGAACATCAAAAATTTGTCTTGGATTTTTGCTGTAGATTAAATCTAAAAATGTTTTTTGGTCCTATTGAAACTTCTCAAAGATCTGCTGAATTCAGGTTTGGTAAATTGGACTTCATGCCTCCTATGAATAAATATGTTGGTATCTTTCAGTAGGCGGTTCTCAAAGATCTGCATTTCAGGTTATGTGATTCTACTTTGTTGCACCATATTCTCACAGTACAAGAACAACAGGCTCTCATTAAATTGAAAAATAATTCCAATATTGTGATTGCTACTGCGGATAAGGGTGGGGCGGTGGTTATAATTGACACAGATTATTATCTGGCAGAGGGAAATGGCCAATTGCCAAACCCTCAGCACTATATACACATGCCCTTAGACCCTACACCGAAATTCAAGAAGGAGATAGACTCTTTTCTTAACTTAGCAGTAGAGGAAGGCATCATACAGGAGTGCATGTTGTGCCAACTTATGGTACAGGATCCACAAAAACAAATGTTATATCTTTTACCAAAGATACATAAGTGTCTGGATAAACCTCTGGGAAGGCCAATTGTATCAGGTATTGGATCCCTGATAGAACTACTTTTTGATTTTCTAACATATTATCTCAAACCAATTACATCCGCGGTGGTGGTGCTGCGGTAGCGTTGTCGCCTCACAGTAAGACGCTGTCCGGTTTGACTCTCAGCTAGAGCGTCTTCTGCGTAGAGACATGCGTGAATGGGCATTCCTTCATTGAAGGTTGTGCATCAGGGCTGGCAACTCGGTACGTAAAAATCAACTGCCAATCATTAGCAGACCGGAGTTCCACTGTGGTGACCCCTAACTGGGAAAAGCCGAAAGACACAACATTATCTCAAACCAATTCTCAAACATGTATGAGCACGCATCCAAGATAGCACTAAGTTTCTCAGGATTATATCAAAGACACAATTATAACCAACATGGCTACTATGTACAATGGATGTAAAAGCTCTTTATACTAACATTCCCCATTGGCCAGGACTAGCAGCGCGACAACATTGGTTAGACAGGGCTGATCTTTATTCTGCGGGATTTAACACCCTACTAGTTTATATGGTGGAACACATCCTCACAAAGAATGTTTCTTACTTCAATGGGGAATGTTATTGGCAAACCAGAGGTACAGCCATGGGGGCTTCTTTTGCCCCTATATACACTGATATATTCATGGGGTATCTTGAGGAACAGCTTATTTATGACACCTCACATAATTTATACATGAATGAGATAGACATCTGGAGGAGGTACCTTGATGACTGTTGGATGGTGTGGCATGCCAACAATATTTGGGTGAGTTTATCCAATAGTTAAATGAAAATAAATGGGGTATCGAGTTCACACTGAATTTTGATATGCACCGCATCAACTTTTTGGATGTTACAGTGTCTAAACAACCAGATGAGATCTTGCCACCAGTGTGTATAGGAAATACCCTCAATATAACAACTTGCTTTATGCCACTAGTCTGCACTCACACCATACCACAAGGAACATACCCAAATCGCAGTTTTTGCGTATCGGAAGGATTTGTTCTGAGAAGGAAGATTTTGTTACTTTCCAACAGGACATGACACATAGGTTCCAGACTTGGGGTTACCATCAACAAGATATACAATCTGCTAGTCAGTTTGCATCTGCTCAGGATAGATCACAGCTTCTTGTATATAAGGACAGGACTCAGACAGTGGACGCACAGCCGATTAGATTTATAACCACCTATGGTAGGAACATTCATCTCATTAGGGATTCTGTAACCAAACACTGGAACATTCTTATGGCAAATGAAGACTTGAATCATATGCTAGGGGATCAATGCTTGTTTTCATATCACAGGGGCAAAACACTGGGCTCTCATTTAGCACACTATAAGAAGTGTAACAGTGGTTTATCTATGCATTATCAATTAACTATAACAGGGGACAAACTTTTGGGGTCATTTTCATGTGGACACTGCTCCTTTTGTAAACACATACTCACATCCAAACAATTTACAAGTAAAAACTCAGGCAAGGTATCTGATATACAGTGTTTTGGAAATTGTGGATCAGATTGGGTTATATATTTGGCTACCTGCAATTGCTCATCTTTCTGTATTGGACAAACATCACGTCCTCTATGGATCCGCATGTCAGAACATTACAGTGACATCCGAAATAAACGGATCACTTATGCCTTATATAAACACCAAATTATTCATCCCACTGCCCAGTTTTCCTTTACAGTGGTTGACAGGATACAGGGAGATCGGTCCAATAAACTAGGCCTTTATTCTATTTTAAATAACAAGGAAAAATATTGTATTGTGAAATTAGGAGGTTTGCTTTCACTAGGTTTAAATGACCACTTATAATGTGGATGTATTTTATTTTGTGTTATATGTTTACTAATTTGTTAATTGAATTGCAGGAAATGACACAATAGGAAGTATGGATGCATTTGTATATAAACATATGGTTTTGTTGGCATCTTTATTCACTGAGGAAGGCTAGTGTGCCAAAATGGTATAATGCTATTGTGTGAATACAAGTATTCAGCAAACAACACCTGGCGCTGGCCTTTTTTGTTTTGACCTTATATATCATACATAACCTAAGCAATGTTACATAAATTATTCAATTCCTGCCTTTTATTTAAACAAGAAACATCTTTATTAAACCATCACTTATGGCATAGGCAAGCATACATTTATATAAATGAAAACAAACCACACCCACACCAACACCAACACAATCCTAGTTGCAAGCATTTTACATTACAAACCATATTGACACACTCCCAGTTGCAAACATTATATATCATTTATAATTTACCAAATCATTTTCAGTCAAATATTACATAGCTCATTTCATTCCTGCCCTCTTTTAAACCTCATTCCTCCCCTGTATGCATTGTTCCCATGATTCCCATTTTCATATATAGTTTGCTCCTACCCTTTTCTACAGATCTCAGTTCCAGTTGTTTTATCTCTGTTACTATATTCACTACTTCTAGTATAGTTTGTTTAGATTTTGATTCCCATTTTCTAGTAATTGTGTTTGAGGCTAAAATAGCTACTCAAGCCAAACGCAATCACAAGGCCATTTTCAGTTATCTTCATAATCTCAAAACCACAATGCAGCAATACACTGAGCTGATTGTGAATCATGTCACCTACACAGAGGCTGAAGATATAGCCAACCTACGGGCTGATAAATTTATCTCTAACTCTATCCCTCTCTCCCCTCCATCTGTCCCTCAAGATATACATGAAATTAGCTCACCTACAACTGTCACACAAGACCAAGTCCTTAAAGCACTATCAAAACCTAAAAATACAGCACTGATGAGTCCTGACAATATCCCCAGATGCATTTTAAATAGCATGAGGCATGATTTAGCAGTCCCCCCCCAATCCCATTGTTTAACTTCAGTCTCCATATAGGTTTTGTACCAAGTGAATGGAGAGCAGCTATAGTCATCCCCCACATGAGGGAGAACCTTCCATAGACCTAGGCAATTACAGATATGTCTGACAAACCTAATATGTATTGATGGGCCTATGGATCTAATGTTCATCCACAGCATTAACAGAATGATTTGGAGGGACAGGGTTATCTAGCAGAAGATACTACTGCTCTGGAACAAACTCCCTATCCACATAAAACAAAGGTCATCCCTGCCCATATTCAAACACAACTTGGATCTATGGATGGAAAACAGAAAATTTACTCCAGATCTGCCCCCTACACTACTAATGGACAAGGCAACTCCTAAATGCTTTATCCCATGCATGAGTCCCCCCAGATTATCTATGGTATGATCACAGTTATTATCACTAGGGACAATATAAAACTATTGACCACAGGATGAGTAAGGCCACTCTAACACCAAATGAGATAGGTTAATTCAAACACCAAAAGGGAAATTGGCTAGGCTTAAAATGGCTCACAAGGGCAGCAAGCCCAGTACTTACCTAGCTCCCTTGTTGAATACCCTGGGACTGGCACAAACAATAGTAGAAGTCCTAACTAAAAAGATCATGGGCCTTCTGTCTTAATGCTATATAACAATCCTACTCCATATTATTGCCTTCTCTCATTATCACCTTCCTCTTTCCCATTTCTTTACTCTTTCTTAGTTTCCATCTCTACTTCTTCCTTCCCCATGCCTCTTCTCCTACTTTCAGTGTTAAGTCCCAGACCATGAATCCCCTCCTAGTACATCTGTCTACTTTTATTGGAATTCTCAGTCTAGATAAATACTGCTATACATCTAAGCCATCCAACCTAAAGATTGTACCTCTTGTCTCAGCAGTTTATATTTACACCACTTATGTAGATTAACTTAATATATAGTTTTATATATATATATATATATATATATATATATATATATATATATATATACATACATATACATACATATATATATCTATATATATATATATATATATATATATATATAAATTTTTTTGCGTGTATGTGAGTCTCTCTCTCTCTCTCTCTCTCTCTCTCTATATATATATATATATATATATATATATATATATATATATATACTCTTCACTTTATGACTTTCAACAACTCTACATTTTTGTATATAATTTGTATAATGTATATATTTCACCTCCTAACTTTCTACATCTCTAAGTTTGGTACATAATTTACTATTTTATTTGTGTATTTGTGATTTTTTTCTTTTGACAATATCTGTAATCAGTTTGTATATATGTCTAGAGCTTTATCCCCCTGGCCACCGCTGAAAAGGGGTATCACACCTAGAAAGACTTTCCCTGTAAAGTAAAGCAACAAATAAAGGGAGTGGTTGCATCTCTTTTACGTGTTGTTGATTATGCTGTTTTAATCAATCAAGGTTTTTTTTTTTTTTTTTTTGATCATCTGGGTAAACTTCATACTGCGGTGGTGGTGCTGCGGTAGCGTTGTCACCTCACAGTAGGACGTTGTCCTGTTCGATTCTCAGCTAGACCGTCTTCTGTGTGGAGACATGTGTGAATGGGTGTACCTTCGTTGAAGGTTGTGTATCAAAGCTGGCAACTCAGTATGTAAAAATCTACTGCCAATCATTAGCGGACTGGAGTTCCGCTGTGGCGACTCCTAACCTGGAAAAGCCGAAAGACACAACAACAACAACAACATCTGGGTAAACTTCTGTAAACTCTTTTAAGTTTTTTTTTTTTCAGTAATTCTAGTAAAAATAGCTGCACAGTTTTTGCCTTTAAGTGGTTTCACCTTTGGAATTAAATCCTGTTTTTCTTTTTTGTGAGAACATTTGAGAACTTCTGATTGCTTCCAGGTGGGGATAGCATTGCCATTAATTGCTGGGCTATTTACTTAGGATTTCTACCACTGTCTGTGCTAGTCTCAGGCTCTTCAACCTGAAAGCTAAATGGATAAAAAAAAATGTCCATCCTCTCACCCTATTCTTGTTACATTCTTAAACCTAGATTCTCTCTCGTTGTTTGCACCTTATGTTAATGTAACCATAAACTCCCTTGCTTTCCTCTTCTCTCCTCTTTCATTGGCTGTTGTCAGTAAGCATAAATCTATCATTTTGAAAGTCACTCTGTTTTATCTGTTTAAATATTTTTACCCTCCCATTGTTTTCCATAGATCTTGAATGCAGGTTGCACACTCAACCAGCCAGTGTCTCTCTTTTAAACTTAGTGTCTCTTTAGCTGCCCTTACTACAAATTGTCTTTGGAAGATCTTACAGTCTCTTCTCATCTGCTCATACAAGATGGTACTCAAGAAGCCTAGAAGACTGAACTTGGAGTACCTCTCCTTAGACTGTTGCAGCCTGAGTTACCCTCACTTTCATATCTTCCTGCCTGCTTAGTGGTCACTGCAATACTTAAATATATCAAACCCTTTTCCCATCTGACTTTTAAACCTGTAAAATCTGGGGCAAAACTACCATTTACTGAAAATCCTTCTGTATATTTTCTGTATTCAGCCATAGCTAACACACACCTCTTGCTGCATTTACCTTACTAGTCAATCAGCCCTGAATTTTCTGGATTCTGTTTTCTACTAAGTTTACTGTGATAGCTGTGCATTTTGTGTACACTTTGTTGTGCTTTTACTATTCTGTTTTAGTAATCTAGCTAATAATTGCTTCTGAACTGCTCTAGTGAAAGTATAGCGGGAACAAAGCCATTTCTCGGCCTCGGATTGCTGTAGAACCTTGAAGAGTATAATTTTCTATTTGCCACTGTGCATGTTTGGATCTTGCAGCCTTTTTCAGAATCACTGTATACTAGAAGTGCTTGCACAGGGCTGCACTTAGCACAATGCTGTTGCAATGCATACTATAAAGACTTGGGCATTTTGATCATTAAGTTCCAGGTAGCCTCTAATCGCTTTATGCTGTCCAAAGCAGCCCATAGTTGCTGCACATAGCTCATACTCTTCAGTAACTTAATGATTCTCCACCTTCCATTTTCAGAGTTGTAATTCAATTCAAATTACTTTATTTACCTTTATTAAGTCATTCAGCATACTCCTACTAACTAAAGCTAATTTACCTCATATATTAACTCAGTGTAAACCCTCTATAAGAAAATTGTCATAGCTACGTTCTTTCACAGTATAGCGCATTAACTATCTCATTAACTACATACAGTACTCTGTGTAATACTAATTGATTCTCATGATTGTGGAAGTGGTTTTTGACTGGCAAATTTTTGCTGACCTGATCATGAAGGATTCTACAGACAGACCTATGAGGTCACCTGATCATCATGTTTTCACTTCAGGTGACCAATGATCGATTGGCTACTGAACTCTTCACTTATGTATCTCACCGACATCACCAAATTGGAGAGACTCTCAAAACTTCATCCAAAAAGCAGCAAAGGGAAAGAAAAATCTCCAATATGCAAAGGAGGGACTCCCCAAATCTGTCTCATCAGTAAGAATACCTGCCTGCTCATAGAGGGCACAGTCATACCATCTGCTGACATACAACAACATACAATTAATGGACATGTGACACCCTCCAAAGACAAAAATCCAAATCCCTCAAAACCAGCAAAAAACCACAAACCTTAGCACAGCTTAGCATAGATACTGCTGGAGAAGTAACTTTAGATGGATCAATCCTCATCTCCAGGAATAACAACATAATCCCAAATCATGTGAAGGCCATGTGCACCAGAGCTCCTCTGTCAAAGAAAATCTAGACCTGTGGATGGAGATAGTGGGGGTTTACCTTAGGAATCATATCTGTGGTCACTGCTGGGAGAGGCACAACAAACTAATGGGCACAGTATTTTTTTTTCTTATAAATGTATGTAGTTAATAAAAAAAATTTGTTTGGGGCTATATGCCTTAGGGCAGATAGCCTAGTATAAACCTATGAACCTATGAACCTATGAACCTATAATCTCTGGTCCAAGATGGAAGGTCAGCCTGCTTACTTCCCTTCTGTTGCCAGCTTTAGGTAGTATAGTAACTACCTTATGCTCATGGATAATAAGATCTCACTCAACAACAGAGATTCTGTTTGTGAAAGTTGCAAATATTTAGCAAACACGGAGGTCTCACTTTCACAAAAAACACAAACTGTGAGCAACACAAACAACCACCACACTCTAGACCAACTCATACTAAAATGTATTATACTGAGGCAGGAAAAAATCATTAATGTACAAACGTTACACAGGAACACGCCAAGGCTGAATAAAAAGTTCCACATACACGAATTATCAGCAAGTAAATCCACAAAATGGATACAGGTTATAACTCCATGTAGTTTAATGAATAAAGAATAAAAAAGTAAAAAAGCTGGCAAGCGCTTTCACCTTCATGGGCTTCTTCAGACCAATACAAATATACTTTAAGGTTCTACATATATATGAATTCATAAGTGACATAATTTCCTGTAGGCAACTAATTAACTATTTCATTCATTTTATTCAGTAACATGTCTATAAAATATTAAAAATCTTACCAAACTAATAAGGTCAATATAATATACAATATAAAAAAATATATATATACATTTAAATAACTATATGTTACTGCTAGTTACTATAAAAAATACATATAATAAATTCATTTTTATATATTCATTTTTATAAATTCATTTTCATAACTCATTTTTATAATAAACTCATTTGTAAAAACAATGACAATACATGGGGATACATAAAAGTAAAAACTTGGGGAATACAGACTTTTAATTTCCTCCCTTTCAACATGGGTCTCATAGGAACTTTATCATTAAGACCTGGTTCCCTATCGGCCCATAACCTTATGATCTATTTAACTTCACACTGCTCCGTATAATTTCTAACATCACCACCCCTTTGACTAGGTGTATTAACTTGCATGACCAAAAATTTAAACATATGTTGTCTCATTGACATGTTTGGACAGGGCATTCTTATTGGATTTAACACGAATGTTATAAAGATGTTCCCTTAAATTTTTGATCATTTAAATTTTAAAATTTCGGTCATGCAAGTTAATACACCTAGTCAAAGCGGTGGTGATGTTAGAAATTATACGGAGCAGTGTGAAGTTAATGATAAAGTTCCTATGAGACCCGTGTTGAAAAGGAGGAAATTAAAAGTCTAGGTATTCCCCAAGTTTTTACTTTTACGTATCCCCATGTATTCAATCATTGTTTTTATAAATGAGTTTATTATAAAAATGAGTTATGAAAATGAATTTATAAAAATGAGTATATAAAAATGAATTTATTATATTATATGTATTTTTATAGTAACTATTAGTAACATATAGTTATTTAAATGTATATATATATATATATATATATATATATATATATTGTATATTATATTGACTTTATTAGTTTGGTAGGATTTTTAATATTTTATAGGCATGTTACTGAATAAAATGAATGAAATAGCTAATTAGTTGCCTACAGAAAATTATGTCACTTGTGAAGTCATATATATGTAGAACCTTAAAGTATATTTGTATTGGTCTGAAGAAGCCCATGAGGGTGAAAGCGCTTGCCAACTTGTTTACTTTTTTATTCTTTATTCATTAAACTAATTGGAGTTTTAACCTGTATCCATTTTGTGGATTTACTTGCTGATAATTTGTGTATGTGGAACTTTTTATTCAGCCTTGGCGTGCTCCTGTGTACAGTTTGTACATTAACCATTTATTTTCTGCATCACAGGAGTGCTTGTTCCTGGGTAACTGCCTTTGTATTTTTATTTCTTGCAGGAAAAAGTCATTGCCAAAGCCTCTTATTACCATGAACACTATATCTCAGTGAAAATCCAGTACTATATCACCTTCAGGCACACTTAAAACAAAGTATCACCAAGAATTAAATAATCACAAGTCCAGTGCTCACTAGACTGGAGAAAGACAGGGCAATTCTAGAGTGTCTTCCAGGTGCCAGGATCTCTGATTGCCAAGGGCCCTTAAGACCCTTTAACCTACCATATATGACTCTGACATTGTGGTGGTCTACATGGCAATGAATGACTTGGGATGCAAAACCATAAGGTATATGCAGAGAGGCTTGTCAAAATTCTCAATGCATGTCACAGATGCAAGTTAAAACTCCATTTCTGGCTGGAATACATCCTTCTCTGAAAATGATACCTACAAAGAACAGGCAATTCTATCTTTACTGTATTTGTGTTTCTTCCTACTTTATTTTGCTTTTGTGTCATCTTAAAAGTACTCAATTGTATTTATTACTGCTTGGTGTAACTCATTCTAAGCCTTTTAGTTTAAGCACTTGGGCTTCAGACCAGTTGTTTTACATTAAGAAGGTTTGTGGTCTGCACTGTAGTGGCAGAACAGGTAGCTTACATCCTTCTTAGTTGGGAACTGCTGATTGAGGGCTCAGTGTCTGTTATTCTAAAAGTGTATTAATTCTGGTTTAAGCACTTGGGCTTCAGGCCAGTTATTTTACATTAAGAGGGTTTGTGGTCTGCACTCTTGTGGGAGGAGAGGCTGGACTCTGCCCTTCTGAGCTGGGAATTTCTGGTTAAAGGCTTATAGTGCCTGCATATTTGAACTGCTTCTTACTGAAATTGGTACACCTTGTTTGCTGTAGCATAGACTAGATCCAGGCCTGCTGAATCTAGCTTTGTTTGTATAACTTGAGCACTAATCCAGGCATTCTTTAAAGTATTCAATTGTATTTATTACTGCTTGGTAGTAACTTGATTAAAGTGTAACTATCATTCTAAGTCTTTTGGATTAAGCACTTGGGCTTCAGACCAGCTGTTTTACATTAGGAAGGTTTGTGGCCTGCACTGTGGTGGTAGGACAGGTAGCTTACATCCTTCTAAGTTGGGAACTGCTGACTGAGGGTTCAGTGTCTGTTATTCTAAAAGTGTATTAGTTCTGGTTTAAGCACTTGGGCTTCAGGCCAGTTATTTTACATTAAGAAGGTTCGTGGTCTGTGCTCTTGTGGGAGGAGAGGCTGGACTCTGCCCTTCTGAGCTGGGAATTTCTGGTTAAAGGCTTATAGTGCCTGCATATTTGAACTGTTTCTTACTGAAATTGGTACACCTTGTTTGCTGTAGCATAGACTGGATCCAGGCCTGCTGAATCTAGCTTTCTTTGTATGCTTGTTGTTTGTTTGCTTGTTATTTCCCTGAAACGCTAATTCCACCTAAAACGCGGCTTTTCAGCGCTTCTGTGGATCCCTAGTGATATCTGCATTGCTTACTGTACTTATTTCCTTGTTTCACTTGAAAGAAAGTTACTGTTTGTCATTTTTGCATTTAAGTTACCTGTAACACATTGCATTTAAGTTACCTGGCAATTGTTCACTAAAGCAATTACATAAGTCAGCACTAAAAAATTAAAAGCACTACACCCTCACAAACTCCCCTTGAGTACCTTGTTCCCCATTGGCCCTTTTTTCAATTATAAAGGAATTCCCAATACTATTCTAGCATGTCCAAAGGTCAGTTGTCAGTCTCCTCTCCGGTCCAGCTGGTGAATCTGGGAATCTTGAGGCAATGTTACAACTGCCTCATGTACACAGACAACCCTCTCCTACTCCCAACAAATTCCAACACATGTGAGAGATGCAACCATATAGCCAAACTGGAGGCTAAGCTCTCTCAACTCAGTACTGGCATAGCCAGTCAGGAGAAGGAAACCACACTCACTACAATTCCAGTCTCACATAGACCTACCACGACAGTAAACCAAACACATAAACACACAAAAACATACTCGGAGGCTCTAAATAAAAATCTGCCTAAGCAGCAGAGACCTCCAAAGCAGACACCCAAGCAACCGCTACCCCAAAACAAAACACGTGCAGCACATAGCTCACAAAGCCAGTGTGCCGAACAGTCACAGCCCTTAAGGCTAAACAACAAACCTGATACACTTGTAATAGGTGACTCTATCGTTAGGCACACTGACGTCCCGCTCACCAGGCTGAACAAGGAGAAGGTCACGGTGAGCTGCCTGTCGGGCGCTAGGATCCGCCACATAACACAAGCACTCAGGTCACTCCAAGGCAAGTACAAATATGACTTAGTCATTGTCCATGCTGGTGTGAATGACCTGAGATGTACCTCCCTGGACTACATGAAAAGAGACATAGAAGAGCTCTCTGAGCATGTAGCCCAGGCCGGTATGACCCTGACCTTCAGTAGCATCTTACCCTCACCAAGAATGGTGCCACAATATGAAGACAAGATGATCAATTTCAACAATTGGCTTAAGTATTGGTGTCATTCAAAGGGGATCCAATGCCTGTCAGCCTGGGATGACATGCTCGACAAGCCACGATGCTTCGCTAGGGACAGCTTACACCTTTCACCCCTGGGCTTTTGGATATTGGCAAAGGCTCTTGCTACCCCCATAGTGCCTTTTTTAGGCAGGGCTCAAAAGACAAACCCACCTCCATAGGTATCACAAGGGATAAGAAACTAAGAGTAATGCTACTCAATGCCAGAAGTCCAAACCTCAAGATGCACGCACTCAAAACTCTCCTTAGCATGGAGAATATCGATATCTGTGCAGTAACAGAAACCTGGTTCAAGGCTCCTGAGAGTACCCCAGCACTACCAGGTTATACCTCATACCATGCTTTTCGGCCCCAAAACTTGGACCGAACCACAAAAGGATGGGGAGTATCAATATTCGTCAAAGATACCCACACCTCCAGGTTGGTGGCACAGCACGAAGCATCAGAGACTATCCATGTGCAATTAACACTGGGTAAAACTGCTTTCCAGTTTATAGCCTGCTATAGACCACCCTCCCAAACCCAGGAGCCCCACTTGGCCTTCCTGAGAACACTGGAAAATATGAAGGTCTCTCCAAACACCATTATATTGGGCAACTTCAACTACCCAAACATAGACTGGGAGCATTACTCTAGCTCCAACACCCTAGCCCAAACGTTCCTATAATTTATAAACTCAAATGCTATGGAACAACTTGTTACCACTCCCACAAGAGTAGAAAACATACTAGAACTGATCATCACCAACATGGGGACTCTATGCTCCAGACTAGAAGTGTATCCCTCACTGGTAAGATCAGACCATAAACTAATCTCACTGGATATTCACATCCCGACCCCACCCCCTGCCCAGAAAACCACAGTGAAAAACTTCTCTAAAGCAAATTTCACACTCCTCAAAACCGAGGTGGAATCCTTCAAAGCCCCCGGGCCTGTGGAAAATACGGCCCAGACCGCAGAATCCTTTATAAACGCATTCTATGAACACCTCCAGGAATGCATGGATCATGCAATCCCAAATAAAACCAAGACCCAATCCTCCAAAGGCAGACGTCCTGTCTGGTGGACCCCAGCCATTAACAAACTATACAATAGAAGGAGGAAGCTACTACATGATAGAGCAAAATCCCAAAAAGGGAAGGCATCTCTGATCAGTATTAGCAAAAAACTACGGGCACTCATAAAATCGTCTAAGGCCAGCTTCGAGAGAAAAATTGCACAGGACACTAAGGATAATCACAAGGCTTTCTTTAGTTATGTTAGGAACCTGGGTGGGAATTCCCAGATATGCTCAGAATTAGTCCAAAATGACAAAAATACACGAACCCACAGACATTGCCAACATCCTAGCTGACAGGTTCAGCAAACTCCCCCCACCAAAAGGGCAAATATCTATCCCAGCAGAGTGCTGCCCCCCTGACATCTCAGATGCTCAGGTAAGAGCCACCCTGTCCAAAGCAAAAAACACAGCATGAATGGGACAAGACGATGTCCCAGGCTGTGTCCTACATGAACCCCAAGAAGAGCTAAACCCAAACATAAAACTACTGTTCAATCTCAGCCTTACTACAGGATATGTACCTAAAGAGTGGCGTACAGCAACAGTGGTCCCTCTCCACAAAGGTGGTGCCTCAATGGATCCTGGAAACTATCGCCCCATAAGCCTGACTAGCTTGGTCTGCAAAGCTATGGAAAGGATCATCATGGACCTCATAAATAAAGATATTGGGGACCTACAGACACTGGATCCTACCCAGTTCGGCTTTGTTAAGGGCAGATCCTGCCTCTTAAACCTGGTCGATTTCTTTGAAACAGTCACCAAGGCCATTGACGAGGGGAAGGTGGTCCACACAGCCTACCTGGACCTCGCAAAAGCCTTCGATACAATACCCCACTCGGGCATTATAGATAAAATCACCAGCTTAAATATAAACCCCTATGTCACTAGATGGGTTGCAAACTGGCTCAAGGACAGAACCCACATGGTTAGAATTGCTGGAGCCATGTCAGACTCCAAACCAGTTACAAGTGGCGTCCCACAAGGCTCAGTCCTGGGACCTCTCTTGTTCGGTATATATTTCTCGAAGGTACAGGCCAACACGGAAGGACTGTGGCTGACCAAGTTCGCAGATGACTGCAAACTGGGTGCCATAATCAACTCTCCAGCCGACACAAGCATGCTCCAAAAGGGCCTCATAGAAACAGACAAATGGTGCCAGAGCCATGGCCTCAAGCTAAACGCCAAAAGGTGTATAGTCATCCCCTTTGGCAAAAACAAAGTGCCCACAAATTACCACATAGGTGGTAATCCAGTAATTACAGAAGAAGTAATTAGGGACCTGGGGACCCAAGTTGATAGCAATCTCTCATTTGACAACCACGTGGCCAAAGTGGTTAGAAAAACATTTTATATAGCCCACCTAATCATGAAGGGATTCACATCTAGATCAGGGGAGGTCATCGTGCCTCTTTACTCATCCCTCATCAGGCCCATAATTGAGTACAATGCTCCTTTTGGGATGTACCTTACCAGACACCTGCAGCAACTGGAAAGACCCCAAAAGTATTTCACCAAGAGGATCAAAGGGCTCAAACAGATGCCATATGCTGCCCGGTTAAAGAAACTCCAGCTCTACTCAGTGGCATACCGCCTGCTCAGAGGCGATCTGTGCCTGACGTATAAAGCCATGTCCAACCTGGAATTAATGGACATGCTGCACCTCAGAAAATCCAAATCCCATCGAGCTACTCGCTCGAGAGACTTGAACCTCAGCACTGAAATAAATAGGACATGCTGGAGGGACAGATTCATAACCCAGAGGCTCCCTTCACTCTGGAATAAAATCCCAGTCCAGGTTAGGCAGACTCCCTCATTGACTCCCTTCAAGAGGAATCTTGATGAGTGGATGGGTGATCGTAGGTTTACCCCGGGTATCACTTCTGTGTCACTGTTATACAGAGGCACATTATACTAACCTCGAAAAAGGGCATAGCAAAATTAATTTAAAATGGGTGGCGAAAGCCAAACACACTCTGGCTAGGCTTATAAATGCCCTAGGGCAGATAGCCTAGAATGAACCTATGAACCTAATTCATTTCAACAATTGACTAAAGAGCTGGTATCATTCCAGGGCATCCAGAATGAGTCAGCATGGGAGAAGATAAGCGTCAGTCCTACTAGTTTTGCAAAGGGTGGCTTACAACACTCCTTCTAAGGCTTCTGCATACTGACTCAAGCATTTGCTATCCCTATAGTGCCCTTTTTAAAGCCCAGCTAACTAACATTCTAAAGTAACTAACATATCAAATCCAAAGAAGGAATATATTAAGGTGGCTGTGCTCAATGCCAGAAGTCTCAACAACAAACTGCCTAATGTAAGGCTTTCCTGCATTTATACCATATCCATACCTACGTAGTTACTGAAATATGGTTTAAATGTTCAGAAAGCCCTTCCTTCATATCTCAGTTTTGTGCTACTAGGCTTTCTGACCTGGTGGTAACTGTGGTGTCATCTCACTATTTGTTAGGGACCATGATTCCCAGACACCCACAAATGGAACTTAATGAGCTCCAAATCACGCTAAACAGGACCAAATATAATTTTATAGCTTGTTACAGGACACCCTCTATGTCCCCTGAAAATCAAGTAAGATTCCAAAAATTACTTAACGAACTCTCTACAAACAAGAATTCCATTATTTTGGGAAAATGTAACTACCCCTCAATAAACTGGAGTACCTATACCTCTAATACAGAATATTCTCAAACGTTCTTAGATTTAGTTCATAAAAACTCCCTGGACTAGATTGTTTGCAAACCCACATGAGGACATAATGCTTTTGACAATATAGCTTTATATTTTACAAATATAGCTTCATCGTGTGATATTCCCCGGATATCTACTTCCCCAGATCATAAACTACTGACCTTCACCTTCAAAATCACTAAACCCACTAAAACCAATATCTCAAAATTTAAGGATTTCAGATGTACCAATCTCATCAAATTCTATGACTAAATGTTTAAATTCACTTATAATGACATCACTCCACACACCAGGTAGCTTCAAAGAGGAGTTCTATACCCACTTAGATAAATATATAGAGCTGGCAGTACCAACCAGATCTAAATAGAATTAGGTGAAGCACCAACATAAATAAACTCTACAATAAAATAAAATAAAAAATCATTGAAGCATACAGCTGATCATCAATCCCTCATATCAAGGATAGCATCAAAAACTTGACTGAAAACATGAAAAATACTATTAGATATACTAAAGCATCTCGTGAACTTAGGTCACCATCTGAAACTAAGAACAATAACAAATCCTTCTTTAGCTATGTTAGGAAAATAAGAAATAATACCTAAAATTGCTCTGAACGCATTCATAATGACACGACCTACTCTGATCCAGGCAGCACTGCCAACAAACAAGCAGACAAATTCAATGACAATTTTACCTGCGAGATGATTATCCAAAGCCCAGTTATCCCCAGATATTTCAGAATTACCCTCCCCATCATCTCTTAAAAACATGGACTGAAGGTACTCTCCAAGGCTAAAAGTACATTATCCATGGGACGTGATAATATACTTGTTTAAAAAACGCTCCTAAACATATCCTGGCAAAGTCACTTCTTAAAGTATTTAATCTGAGTTTAGCCACTGGCATTGTCCCTTAGTTTTATGACACAGCAGTAGTGCTGCCACTCCACAAGGGTGACCCTACCACTGACCCCAGGAATTATAGGCCCATCAGCCTGATGAGTCTTATTTGCAAAACCATGGAACATATTGTGACCTGATAAAATATGATATTAAAAATCTCATCATCCAAGACCCACAATAGTTTTGCTTTGTCAAGGGTAGATATTGTCTAATGAATCTGGTTAACTTCTTCAAAAAGGTAACATTGTACCTTGATCTGGCCGAGGCATTTGACACCATCCTCCATACTCTCATAGTTAGTAAACTTAATGCATTACAAATAGATCCCTATGTGGTAAGATGGATAACAAAATGGCTAAAAGACAGACCCCCACACACATTTTGAAGGTAGCAGGTGCAACATCAGAGAGTAGGAAGTGTAGTAGTAGTGTCTCACAGAGCTCAGTGCTGGGACCTCATTTGTTTGGCATTTACTTTTCTGCCCTCTAGACCATAAGCCAAGACCTAACCAGGTTTACAGACCACTGTAAACTATGAGTCATTGTCAAGTCACCCTCTGATGTCCAAGCCCTTCAGTAGTCACTTACACTCATAAATACCTGGTATACTGAAATGGGCTCAAATTAAATGCTAAAAGTGCAATATTATCACCTTTGGTGGATAATCCCTTCATCCAGCATAAAATATAACCAACACCCCATTCCAAAATGAGAATGTTGTTAAAGAACTTGGAGCTTGGGTTGATAATTCCCTCTCATTTCATCATCATGTAACAAAACTAGTCCAGGTCTTCTACTTAGAGTAGTTAATTGTCAAAGGAATATCATCCACATCTAAATAAGTTATTTGACCCCTTATAGTTGGCATTGATTAGGCCAAATATTGAATCCAGTGCCCACTTTGTGATGTACTTCACTAGACATATAAACAACTAGAAAGACCACAGATGCTCCTAACTAAGAAAGTCACAAAAAAACCTAAGCTACCAGAAAAGACTGGAAGCACTTTCCCTTTAATCGGTATCTTATAGACAACTTAGGGGAGATCAATGCCTTGCCTTCAGTGGCACTAGGGGCCCAGTGTTCCTGGATCTCTTGTACCTCCACAAATGCCAGAATCAGAGATGTATATCTGACATGGCATAGTGGTAAATCACTTTGGCTATGGTGTGCAGGGTCCTGGGTTTGAGCCTTGCAGAGGCTGTTTATTGTGGGAGGGTGGCCTAATGGTTAAGGTGTTTGCCTTACAAACGCAAGATAAAGGGTTTGAGTCTCATAAGGGATAATTGGCTAGGCTTAAAATGGCTCACAAGGGCAGTTAGCTTAATACTAATCTATGAACCTATGTCATTTTCATATGTAAATAAATAAAACATTTTTGAAAGATGGTTTATTATGTAGTGCCTTCCCCACCTCTGGATTACAGTCCCAATAAAATTTAAAAACTGTGATGCATTATCTTTCCTCAGACAGGACCTGGGTGATTGGATGGGTATTCAGAAATTCATCCAAAGTCATAAATTTACTCCTGGCTCAACTGGCCTAGCCTTCCTTGATAAAGGAAGTACAGTCTAAGGGTGGGTACTGGTAGGGAGTAAATAGTTGCAAGACTCAGTTGCCTTGTATTTCCTACAATCCTATACAGTGATGCATTACTAAATAATTCAGTAGCTCAAAAAAGAAAGGACAGCAGCATACATATACCAAAGCCAGTGCTTGATGACATCACCATCATTTATTTAGTGCAGTTGACAGGTATAAGAGTAAAGCTCCGAAACAGCTCCAGAAAGTTAATTAGTTGCAGCAGCTTTCCTTCTGAGGAGCCTGGACACTTTGTAAAATCCCATTTTACTGAAAGTCATGCTAAATGAAACAAAATGTTTAAGGTGACTTTGATAAATTCAAAAATCAAACTTTTGTTGTTGTTGTTGTTGTTGGGGGTAAGCCCTACACGCTCATGCAGGAAGACCTATTATACTCAGATCAGAGGTTGCTACACCTTGGAGTAAGGGCAAAGTCCTGAATATAGTAAGGTCATGTAACAGAATCTGAGATTTGGTCAGTTGTGTTTTATTGTGCAATTGATCATCACAGTTCTAGTTGCCATCTCTATTTCTGTGTATAACACTAAAGTTGGCAGTTGGCAGTGTTCAGTGTGGTATCATGTAGTGACCTAGGGAGCTCAGAGCAGAAACAGGGAAATACAGACCTATAGCATTTGTTAACAAATCACTGTTGTGCCATATAAGTTGTACAGCAGAAAATGAAAAGCGACATAACTGTGCCTGATTAAATCAATACAATGCTAAACCCACATCAGTCTGCACTTGTTTCATTAATAACTAATCTCATTAAATCCTTATGGCACTAAATCAAATATCAGACATTACTATGTTAATACCTTGCACACAATGATGAACAAGCTCATTCATTCATTAGTGCTAATACTGTATCCCATTCATTTATAGTCCAGATATCAACTGTTTGTCACAGCTTAAGTAATGATTTGAAGATGCATTCATCAGCTGCTGATGCTTAGGTTTGTCAGAATAAAATTATTGCAATAGAAAAACAACCTTTCAAATTGCAGGTTTGAAAAGTAAACAACAGAATCATTTCAAACAATGTTAAGTCTTGTAGGTAGGGACCGTGTGCTTCTACCAGACAGAACTTGGCAAAGTAGCTAGCTGGAAAATTACAGCAGACAGGAAAGAGATTGTCAGAATAAAACATAACAATGTTTCTATTTATTTATTTACTTATTTATTTGAGTTTGTTTGCTAGGGTAGTACACTGAGCAGAACAGAGCATTTCCAGGCACAGCCCAGCTGAAAACATTCAAAAGATAAACACATTTGTATAGGTATTATTTGCAGTAGTGAAAATAAATACAGAAGTATATCAGTTAGTAGTTTGCATAAATCATGTGTTAGATATAGATGCATTTAAATAGGAGGTAAATGCAAAAGTACACACAGGTAGAAAAGACGTAGAAGGTAAGTATAATTTAAGTGATGTGTCCAGTGGTAAGACACCTGCACGCTGATTTATGATGGAGGTATTTTTTTAGTTGAGCTTTGAAAGAAGGGAAAGAAGATATTTCTTTTAAGTAGAAAGGGAAGGGATTCCCACAGTTTAAAGAATGAAGGAAGGACTGGTCAGTACACTGAAGTTTGGGTTGGGGTATCTGAAGCAAAGATGTACTTTAGGAGAAGTTTTAGATCAGAGGTTGGCAGCAAGAAGCAAAAAGGAGTCTGGTTGCATGACTTCAAAAAGGAGGGAGCCTGAAAATAGGTCAACTCTGTGGCTGAGTGATAACCATTTGGCTTTGGTGAGGGTGGAGCAATGGTATCTTTGTTGGGAGTAGTTAGAAATGAACCAGAAAATTTTATTTTCAACAGACTGCAGAGTGGTTGAGTTTTCAAAGATGCAGAGGCTATGATGGGAAAGCCATATTCAAGTTGCACTAGGAGGACTCCTTTGCCTATTTGGCTCTTACTGGACCTGAATAGTGAAGAATAATTTTTCCATACTCCTTTCAATGCAGGTATAGAAGTTGGGGCCCCATTAAGGTATTTGATGCTGAAGGTTTGGGAGAGGGTTTTAGGTATTGGGTACAACCAAATTTTATACTTTTGGTTTTGGAGAGATTTAGAAGAAGCTTACGGTTTATTAGTCAGGACTTAAGGGAAAGGATGAGTTTTTCAAGCCAAGTTTGAACTGTGTGAAATGCTAGATCAAGGAAGTACCATATTGTTTGGGTAAAGAGACAGAGGTAGGTTTGGAAGATCATTTGAAAGTTTGTTAATAAAAGTTGAGAACAAAAGAGGAACAAGAATGGATCCCTGGGGCACACTTATAGACAGAGTGTCTATATCAGATATATAAGAACCTCTTTTGAGTCTGAAGGATCTGTTGGATAGGAAGTCTTGAAACCACTTTGCAGTATTAGTGTTAACTCCAATTTCTTGAACAAAGTGTAGGAGGAGATGGCAGTCAATAAGGTTAACTTCTTTCATAAGGTCAACAAAGAGTTTTCATGAAAGGTTGCCTTTATTCATGTTGAGAAGGATCTCATCAATTAGGGACCATAGAACTGTCATTGTGCTCCAACCTATACAAAACTCTTACAATTTAAGCATGAAGAAATGGTACTGTTGTAGTGTAGAGAGTTGATCATAGGTTATTTAAGTATTATCCTTAGTGTTGGGAGGATAGAAATGAGGAAAAGTGTGAAGCTTTCACTGGTCGAGATTGTTTGGGAAGGGTTTTGATTAGTGCTGTTTTCCATAAGTCAGGAACTGTGTTTTGTGTTGAGCAAAGCTTATAAATGAGTAGAAGAGTTGGGGTGAGGAAGTCATTGCAGAGCAAAATGAACCAGGTGAATCTAGGGATATAATTTCCAGAGTCAAGGTCTTTGTGTATGACTTTTTTTTTTTTTTTTTTGAAGTAAAATGGAGGAAATAAATGGTTAAGGCAAGGAGAGGTGGGAGAGGTGGGAGAGTTTTGAAGGGATTTGGGAGGTGGGTGAATTCCTCAAAGAAAGATGATGTGATGAGTGACCCTTGTGAGGATTGAACAGTGTTATGGGAGACTTCATTTACAGTGGCTCTGTTGGAGGTTACTAGGCTTACTTCATGCTAAAACTGTTTGGGTTTACCTAGTCATTTGTTTTTGAAATGACTCACTTTGTGCCTAAGTATAGCTTACTTGGTTAGAGTATGAGGTAAAGACTGTGTGCTTGTCTGTGAAAGGGTCTTATTTCCAGAATGACCAGGTATTGCTTCATAGTTTAAGAAGGAAGTTCACCTGAGTATGGCTTACTTGGCTAGAGTATGAGGTAAAGACTGTGTGCTTGTCTGTGAAAGGGTCTTATTTCCAGAATGACCAGGTATTGCTCCATAGTTTAAGAAGGAAGTTCAGTACTGTGATTGCTGACTTAAAATCTGAGCTACTGTTTTCTAGTCAGGAGATGATTTATCTAATATTAGAAGTCCCAGTTTCATGGATGTCATCTTTACAACAAACAAAACCCTTATTTTATAATGAATTTTCAGTCTGTCCCAGTCATAAGGAATAAGTCTTGGTATTATAGGTGTTGCCTTCATTTTATTCATTTCTTCTGTCAAATAAGGACAATGACAAATAAATGAGAAGTCAGTTCTCATCAAGATGCCGCTACTGTTCAGTCCAAAATAATTCTGCAGTCTGACAGCTTTGCTTTGAAATACAGGCAGAGGATAATACAGAAAAGGACACCAAGAGAAAGTGTCAGTTGATAGACCAGCCCAAGATTTTTATACAGAGCAAAGGTTCTGATTGATGATGCTAATGTTGCAGCAAACCGAATAACACTTAGACAAATGTCTATACAGAATCCAAGAACTAAGTTCTCTTAAAATAGAACAACACCCAACATTAATAAGCGCTGCATATCAATTCAAAGAAGATGGCAAGTTGCCAGAGCTCCACTTCTGACTTTGTACAGCAGTGAACATGGTGAAAGACAGTGTTTAGTGCAGTCCCATATACCAATGCAGAATACAGCACACAAGTAGGGAAAGATGCACATAGGTTCATAAGTACGTACTAGGCTATCTGGTTCTGCAGGCTACTTCAAGCCTAGTCAATTTCTTTTATTGTGATCAAAATAACCTATCCCATTTGGTTAAAGATTGGCCTTACCCATTCCATGGTCAATAATTATATATTACCCCTAATGAGAATAACTGGGATCATACCATAGATAATTTGAGGGGACCCATACATGGGATAAAACATTTAAGAGCTGCCTCTGTCCTTTAGTAGTACAGGGACAGTCCTGCTGTAAAGTTTCTGTTTCCCATTCATATCAAAGTTGCACTTGACTCTGGACAGAGATGAACTTTGATTTATGTGGATGTGGATTCTGTTCCACAGCAGTATTATCATCTGTGAGATATACCTGTCCATCCGAACTTTTCTCTTGATTTTGCAGAAGAGGTTTAGATCCCTAGACTGAGTATTTCTGATGCCATTTGACTGCTGATGTACAGCAAATCCATTTGTAATGAGTCGGAGGATGGCTTTTTAGTAAGGTATCTAAAAAGATACAAGGCCTAAACAGAATGTCTTACATGGATTGACTCAAAGCTCTAACTCTATACTTGGTGTCCTGTAGACTGCTAAGAGGTGACCTGCATCTATCATAAAAAACATCCTCCGACTCATTACAAATGGATTTGCTGTACATCAGCAGTCAAATGGCATCAGAAATACTCAATCTAGGGATCTAAACCTCTTCTGCAAAATCAAAGAAAAAGTTTGGATGGACAGGTATATCTTACAGATTATATTACTGCTGTGGAAGTAAGGTATCTGAAAAGCCACGGTGGTGCAGCGGTAGCATTGTCGCCTCACAACAAGAGGTTCTCCTGTTCGATTCTCGGCTGGAGCACCTTCTGTGTGGAGTCTGCATGTCCTCCCCATGGTCGAGTGGCGTTTGAAAGACATGTGTGAATGGACATGCCTTCATTGAAGGTTGGGTGTTGGGCTGGCACCTCAGCACTGTAGAAATTGACTGCCAATCCTTAGCAGACCGGAGTTCCGCTATGGCGACCCCTTACTGGGAAAACCGAAAGAAGAACATCTTTTTAGTAAGGTATCTCTGTGAGTTTTCCAGTTGTTGAATGTATTTGGACTGATACATGCCAAAGAGGGCATAATATTCGGGTCTATATTAGAACACAGAACTTTCAAAATTTCGAGTGTTCTAATATTGAACCCTATTAATCGAAAATTTAAAATATTCAGCATACAGAACAGCAAATTTTTTCTTAGGGAAAAAATTTGCTGTTCCCAAACGCATACACACAACACAAGCACATCAAACAAACAGCAATCCACACACATACACCTAAACTCTTACACCTAACCCTACACTAAACTATACATACACTGCTAACTATCCACTTACCTTAACTCAAACCCTAACCCTAAGGTCTGTCACTATTGCACAGCCACCTCACCCGCGCTCTAACCCTAACTCACCTACCCCGCCCTAACCCTCACGTCCACACAATCGCACACTTATATGACCCATGCCCTAACCCTAACTCACCTACCCCACCCTAACCCTCATGTCCACACAATCGCACACTTACCTGAACCCGACCCGTAACTTTCCACCACAGCGCTGAAAATACCAAAGCAACAGAAACAGACAACTGAATTCTTTCCCTAGGAAATAATTTGGTTTTCTGTTTCTTCAATATTTGCAGCATTCGCTGAAAACAGGTCGATATTAGAACACTCGAAATTTTGAAAGTCCGGTGTTCTAATATAGACCCTAATATTCAATGATTGGCCTAATGAGGGCTAAGTAAAGGGGGGCAATGATATCCCTAGAGCTAGTGACAATCCCTTTGTTTATAACCTGTGCAATATAGAAGGACTTTCTTACAACAACAGACACAAAAGTTAAGTCACTGTCCACCTAATTTTCCACATCCCTTAATAACTGGGTCAACTCTTAGGGGCGTATTGTCAATGTGATAGATATGCACAAGACATCCATTGCAGAATTTCCTCGTGGATCAGTGTTGTGTTGTGTAATTGAGAAGAGCTGTCATGTTAGAGACAGTAGAAAATGTAAGTTGTTTCAGAGGTCCTGATACTATTAATGATGTCTTAAACTTAGGATGAAGTACTGATCTATATAATTCATAGGAGCTGTGATTATTCCTGGCCATAAAGAAGAAGCATCAGTCTTATAGATGAATGCCTTATCTTGCTTTAGTCTCCAAGTCATACAGGGGCAAAGGCACTGATTAACAAAATAAAGCAATCCTCCCTAAAGGGGATACAATTGCAGAGTCTAAAAGATTCCAATATTTTTATTTTTATTTTCTAGTTTCGGATAGAGTTATGTCTTCTCTTCCTTTGGTATTATTGAAATCATTACATACTGCCATTCTCTAGGGTGCTATTCCTCCAAAATCTTCAAGTATTGTATGCTTCAAGCCTGAAGTTTTGAAATATTTTTAATAAAAATTTGCGGAGTACACAACACAGCCTGGAAAGTTATACTATACCGCCTATATTACTTTTATTTATTTGTACACTTAGCCTTTATTTGTTTGTTTGCTTGTTCTTCACATAGTTTACGTAGTCCATTCACCTTTAATTCCCCCTTCATCTTCCTCTTTTAATATTACAATTGCTGTAAATTATCAAAACATTTCAGTAAACTTTAGTGGGCCTGTTTCAATATTTCTCCCTTTCTTTCTAAGCTAAATCTCCCAGTTCTGTTATTGTTGTTTTCCTCCTGAGTCTTTTTGCTGCCACATTTCTTACTATAAGTCCATTCAAGTTAATAAGATGTCTTTGATAACACATTTACTAGCAGTATGATTCTATGACACCCCGGTTTGCTGTTGTCTGTTCCACTGAGTTTGGTACTTCAAAATGTCTAGGACTACATAGTTTTGAGCATACATGGTTTATTCAAAGTATTGCCACAGTTTCTGTTCAGTAGGAATGATATAATAAGGTACAAGAGGTTGGGAGCCTGTTCCTTACATGGTGTGCAGAGGGCTGCTTTTTTCACCTCTTCATGATTCCTCTTATTTCTGCCTTTACTGTTTTTACCATGTAATATAAAATGCTTGGAGCAATGTCTTTACTAGTGTTTAACAACACTCTCATAATTGCTTTCTACAAAAGTATGCAATTATCTTCATTTTTTTTTAAGAAATACTGGTTTAAAATTCCAGAATGTCTTTATTGTTTTAATATATGCAACCTTTTGAATTGTCTGGACCAGCTATAACAAATCTGTAATATGCCAAAAAATGGTCGAAAGCAGATTCCACTGGTATAGTAATACGGTGATCGATCAGCTCACAATAAGGCTCAAAGCTCGACTAAACAGAAAAGTTTATTACAACGCGTGATAGCATCATTACATTTAAAAATTTGTTCGGAAAGTCCATTAATGTCTTTTTCATTTTTCTTTATGATGGCCCTCATTATGTCGAAACCACACCTGTCAAAAGCTTGAATCAACTCAAGATGGAACTCACTTCCACCAAACACATTGTTTGGGTACTTGTGTACCCTTAAACCCTTGGGCACAATGCCCTTGTTAATGCATTCAGTCAAATATGCATTGTCCAAAACCAAACTCTTGTACCTGTATAAGGTATCTTCCAGGAAATTAATATTCTCGTCAAACGAGTATCTCTCGTTGGAATTGTTCAGTTGGTAACCTGCAGATGTGAAGGAAGGTTTGGTATTAACCCAGTCAGAAAATGAAGCCGAAATGGGTTGAGACTCATTGGTTGTAACTGGCTGATGACAGGGAATGGAAGATCCGGGGATATTGTCCCTGAGTACCGCTGGTGTATCTGCAAACTCTACAATGTCCGTACTGTCGGTTACTTCCCTCAGTCTCCTCTGGCCCAAACTAGTAGTGTCCATATTATCCCTGAGTACCACTGGTGTATTTACAAACTCTGTAACTTCCGTACTGTCGGTTACTAGCCTCCGTCTCCTCTGGTCCAAACCACTTGCGTCAACATGTACAGGGGAAACCACAGGCAGTCTGCAAGAACGTGTTCCGACTGCTTTCAATACTTCTTGTTGGTTTTGAATAACAGTTTGAAGCCCCAGTCCAATGGGGGTAAGTAACTGAACCAACTGGGTGAGCTGGCCCGTAAGCTGGGATAATTCACCGGCAGCAGATGTAATATGGATACTAAATGATCAAACAATGAACTTAGGTAAACCAAGTCTGATATTGCCATTTCTCAGAATATTTCTCAGAGGTATGGCAACATTGCATGTATGTAATATATGGCAAAGTTGCTATACCTAAGTTCAGATTGTGTAGGGAGCTTCGTCCCACATTGAGAAGTGCAGGGGGGGCTTGCCCCCTGCAAAAAAGAAGTTTAAAATAGAAGAGCAATATTCGAGAAATGGTCTTCTCTTGGATTTTTAATCTTTTTATTTCGGTGTGTTGACACTCGATGTTACAAGTGTTACTTCTTCCGGCTTTTCCCAGTTAGGGGTCACCACAGTGGATCACCTGTCTGCTCATAATTGGCAGTGGAGTTTTACGGTGTCAGGTTGCCAGCCTGGCAACCAACCTTCCACAGAAGGCACACACATGCATGCATGCACACCTAGGGCCAATTTAGAGTGTCCAATCCACCTACAGCATGTCTTTGGGATGTGGGAGGAAACCGGAGCACCCAGAGGAAACCCACGTGACCACAGGGAGAACATGCAGACTCCACACAGAAGGCACCCCAGCCGAGGATCAAACTGGGGAACCTCTTGCTGTGAGGTGGCAATGATAACCTCTGCACCACCGCGGCTGCCTGATGTTACAAGTATTACTAATCCTGACATTTCAACAGAGTTGTTTTAAAGTCATCTCCTAATATAAAGTATTCATATAATTGTATGAGACTGACTTGATCCTGTTTGATCCATACTGCTTGTCAGTGCACCAGAAACAAAGCAATAATCCACTGTTGTTGTTGTAGTTTCTGACTTAGTTGTGCAGTAGATATACATTGGAATTTTTAGATATAATGCTATGTGTTCATCCATAACCCCATCTTCCTTAAGATTTCCACGACAGGTATGCAATGGAATTATTCAATATAATACTATGTGTTCATCCCACCTTCCTTATGTTCCTTATGTCTCCTTAATAATGCTTCTTAGCACACTAACTAAGCATAGTTTGATTCTATCCTGTTAGGAATAGAGGTTGATTGTTTACATCAGTTACTCATGCATTATTTAAAATTTAAAGTCTACAAGCAGAGCTCTAAATATATCACCTGGCACCTCCTCCACCCAAAGTTGAAGATCAAAAACAAAAATAGGTCTAATTGTAGAAAGCTTCTTGCTACAGTTGCAAATACATTACCATATAAATTTAATTTTAGGACCCACAATGTCAGCCATGTCTTCCCAAATGAATGCCAATACTGCTCTCGCACCAGCTGCCAAATGTACTCCCTAACAGCATGCACGCCATCTGCCCTAGTTATGGCACAGTCTACGTACTCCCTAACAACATGCACGCCATCTGCCCTAGATATGGCACAGTCTACATACTCCCTAACAGCATGCACACCATCCGCCCTAGTTATGGTACAGTCTATGTACTCCCTAACAGCATGCATGTCATCTGCCCTAGTTATGGTACAGTCTATGTACTCCCTAACAGCATGCACACCATCTGCCCAAATTATGGCACAGTCTACATACTCACTAACTGCATGGATGCCATCTGCCCTAGTTATGACACAGTCTACGTTCTCCCTAACAGCATGCACGCCATCTGCCCTAGTTATGGCACAGTCTACATACTCCCTAACAGCATGCATGCCATCTGCCCTAGTTATGGCACAGTCTATGTACTCCCTAACAACATGCATGCCATCTACCCTAGTTATGGCACAGTCTACGTACTCCTTAACAACATGCATGCCATCTACCCTAGTTATGGCACAGTCTATGTACTCCCTAACAGCATGCACACCATCTGCCCTAGTTATGGCACAGTCTACATATGCCCTAACAGCATGCACACCATCTGCCCTAGTTATGGCACAGTCTATGTACTCCCTAACAGCATGCACGCCATCTGCCCTAGTTATGGCACAGTCCACATATGCCCTAACAGCATGCACACCATCTGCCCTAGTTATGGCACAGTCTACTTACTCCCTAACAGCATTTACACCATCTGTCCCGGTTATGGCACAGTCTACATACTCCCTAACAACATGCATGCCATCTACCCTAATTATGGCACAGTCTATGTACTCCATAACAGCATGCACACCATCTGCCCTAGTTATGGGACAGTCTACGTATGCCCTAACAGCATGCACACCATCTGCCCAAATTATGGCACAGTCTACATACTCCCTAACTGCATGCACACCATCTGCCCTAGTTATGGCACAGTCTACGTACTCCCTAACAGCATGCATGCCATCTGCCCTAGTTATGGCACAGTCTATGTACTCCCTAACAGCATGCACACCATCTGCCCTAGTTATGGCACAGTCTACGTATGCCCTAACAGCATGCACACCATCTGTCCTAGTTATGGCACAGTCTACGTATGCCCTAACAGCATGCACACCATCTGCCCTAGTTATGGCACAGTCTATGTACTCCCTAACAGCATGCACACCATCTGCCCTAGTTATGGCACAGTCTATGTACTCCCTAACAGCATGCACACCATCTGCCCTAGTTATGGCACAGTCTACGTATGCCCTAACAGCATGCACACCATCTGCCCTAGTTATGGCACAGTCTATGTACTCCCTAACAGCATGCACACCATCTGCCCTAGTTATGGCACAGTCTATGTACTCCCTAACAGCATGCACACCATCTGCCCTAGTTATGGCACAGTCTATGTACTCCCTAACAGCATGCACACCATCTGCCCTAGTTATGGCACAGTCTATGTACTCCCTAACAGCATGCACACCATCTGCCCTAGTTATGGCACAGTCTATGTACTCCCTAACAGCATGCACACCATCTGCCCTAGTTATGGCACAGTCTATGTACTCCCTAACAGCATGCATGCCATCTGCCCTAGTTATGGCACAGTCTATGTACTCCCTAACAGCATGCACACCATCTGCCCTAGTTATGGCACAGTCTATGTACTCCCTAACAGCATGCACACCATCTGCCCTAGTTATGGCACAGTCTATGTACTCCCTAACAGCATGCACACCATCTGCCCTAGTTATGGCACAGTCTACGTACTCCATAACTGCATGCACACCATCTGCCCTAGTTATGGCACAGTCTACGTACTCCCTAACAGCATGCACACCATCTGCCCTAGTTATGGCACAGTCTACAGGTTGCTATTTCAAGTAGTAACTCTTACAACCTTAGCTGAAGCTATCCCATGTACTTGTCACAGATGTATATGTGCCTATGGACATAATTAAGAGAATTCAAGTGATATAATCAGACATAGAGCTGAATGAACAGTTCATTCTGACAGTGTGAGGATAACGTATGCAGATTTACAACAACCAGCGATATCTGTATATTCACAATGAAGGAAAGTGTAATTTGTCTATTCACAGTTATAGCCAGAACTATACCTCTCAACCTCTTAGTGCTTGAAATCTAGACAAACCCTAAAATAATCGTAGAAAAAGGCCCCAAAATAGGGACAGATAAATAAATACTTAAAAAGTTTCTAAAACAACAGGATCTGTGTTAGCGTGCATTTTTCTGAAGGATATGAAGTCTGAAACTCAAATTTATGTCAGTATTCAGTGAGTTCAGTCCTAGTGATTTACCAGAAAACCACAAATTTTTTGAAGAACATACCAAAAATATGAGGTCAAAATTTGGATATTCTGCAAGGTGTGTAAAACATTGCAAATACTAAGCGCAGAACAGAACACAAACAATCAGAATTAGAAAAACCTCACAAATATCTAAAAAGTATAATTTTTGAAAAAATTGTGTCTGTTTATCAGGATTAATGTGAATGAAAAAGTGTAATACACACTGTACTGAAACTAAAATTGCTGTTATAACAAGCTTCATTAATTTTATTGAGGGTATGCATTATTTAAAGGCAAATTATCATATCAGATTGTTGATGATATGCCAATGATTCATTCACAATGCAGATTACCTGTATGACTGAATGAAAGGCTAAAACAAGAGCTAGGTGCTATTGTTAAGCAGAATAATCCAACAGAAGATGTAAGTAGCATGGCAAATGCTGTGAATCAAAATTACTTTAGGCCTTGTATAAACATGCATAGTCTTAAGAAGTGGTTCCTGAAGGAACATTACCAATACAGACCAATGTAATGATTGCTCTAAATGCAAACTTTTTCTTAGTACTGGAAGCTTGCCATGTATTTTGGCAAATCAAGCCATTTAAGGCTAGTTGGAAGCTATGTAAGCATTACATTTCATGGGCAGATATATTCCTGAAACTCCCATTTGGGATTTCCTTGATTCCAGAGCTATAGCTGGTGTGATTGAAGGCTTAGAAGGAGTTATGAACATAATTGTTGACAAAACATACTGTAAAAATGATTTTTGGAGTTTGTGGACTAAAACTACTGAAGATGCAGACAAAGCAGATGCTGTTGTAAATATGCAGACTGCAGCATACCAGTCCTCAGTAATACATTTCATGAAGATTGTATAATACCTGTCCAAGTTCAGACCTCATCTGTCAGATATAAATGAACCCCTGAGAAAGCTACTTGGACAAGATGTGACATGGAATTGAACTGAGAAACAGAGTTTTTGAGTTACTAAAGAGAATGGCAACTATAACACCTATATTCAGATATTCTGAATTAGCATAATGCATAATGCTTCAAGTATATGCAAGCTAACAAAGTTAAGTAGCAGCACTACTGCAAGAGGACAGACCTATTGTTTGTGCATCACGACCATCAACAAAAGCAAAAATTAGATATACACTAAGTAAGAAATAAATTCTAGCCAATGATCCCTGGATATCAGAAATGTCATGATTATGCATATAGAAAAATACTAACGGTGAAACATATCATAAGTCTTTGCAAAACATACTCAGAAAATCACTGCAGAAAGCTCCTAGAGGATTGTAAAGAATGCTATTGACACTTGTAGAAGAATGTTACAAACCAGGTAGATTAGTACATTCTGGCAACGTGTACAGTAGGCCATATCTATCTGACTAAAAGTTGCTGAAAGAAGGTCTGGATGTTCTATGGGATGTGACACAATTTACAGTGACTCATGAGAAGCTACGAGGGTTAGACAGCTGTCACAGAAACTAGAGAAATGCAGGTGTTGAAAGTAGTGGCTGAATGGCTAGAAATCTGAAATGTTCCCATCCATTGAGTCAGCCTTACTATACCTTCAGAAGAAATGGCATGTATCCAAGATCTACTATTTAAAAAGATGAGAGAGTCATAATTCAATCAAGCCTGAGAAATCAAATACCTCTAAAAATCGATGATTCCCACCTATGAGTCCCTCAATATAACAAAACAGCTTGAGATGTGTATTGGTCCAACATAACAGTATAAAAAGAATAATAGAAACAGCAAACCCAGTTAATAATCCATGTTGAAACAAGGCAGAAACAAGTTGCTGAAGACTTCAATTCACAACAAACTGCTACAGGACAGCGATTTCTTCTTCTTCTTCTTTCGGCTTTTTCCGGTTAGGGGTCGCCACAGCGATTTATTAAATAATAAATTTTAATAAATCGCTGTCCTGTATCAGTTTGGTCTGAATTGAAGCCTTCAGCAACTTGTTCTGCCTTGTTTCAACACGCATTATTAATTGGGTTTGCTGTTTCTACTATTTTTTCGTGGAGTTCATCACTGGTTTGTGGCATTTTTTCAGAATAAATAGAATAAAAAGTGCAGAGCTGTGTAACAGAACTGTAGCAACTAGGTCACTTGTTGCCCCTAGCAAAACCCTCATTTGGTGTCCTCCTCTACAACCATGTTGAGTAAGAAGAGATGATAAATGAGCTAATAATCAGCACGTTGCTGATCAGTCCTTGTCTAGTTAGTCTGCAAGCACAGTACTGGAAACACTTAATTTCAGTACTTCTTTCAGACTCACAAGTCAAGGCTAATCCTCAGCTCTTACATACTGACAGTCATAGCTCCCTTATAGCAAGCACTGACTGTCATTTAGGAAGCCTCTATTGCAACTGTGGCTCCTTAAATGACTAGATGCCTGTTTGCAAGGACCAATTAGCACCTCTTTGACAGTGCCAGTCTTGCCCCTTAACAGCTTGCATGTGGAGAAGTATACTGTACCTCCTATGCTTCAACCACCCTTAACACAATTCTTCTGTGTAACATGTATAAAAATCAAAGTCAGAAAAGGAAACTCATACCTCATGAAATTTCAGCTTTGCTTAGGATAAAAGTAGGAGATGACTTGTTTCAGGACAATAATCTTACTTTGCCGATGTATGTTTATTTAAAGTGTTTTGAAGAAGTACAAGTGAAAGATACTACAACATTCACCTAAACAGTATTTTTAAATCAGTCATTGCTGTGTATTGTATCCATGTGCTAGTGATATCAGACAACAGTCCACAAGTTGTTATCCAAGCACTGAATAATTTGCAAAAGCTTATTAATGATAGTATATTAATTTAGAGCCAGATACCATTAATCAAATGGACACGTGTAATAAATGATATAAAAGGTGGAAAACATGAAGAAGAATTGTGATATAAGAGAACGTTATAGTCAGATTCCACAATTCCAAAATACTAATTTCATACCTCAGATTAAATGATGAAAGGCAACTTTGTATCATAGTTCTATATATCACCCCTCGAAACATTTCTGGAAGACATCTTTCACTGGATATCCAATATCACTCGTAATGAAAAAATCATATTGGGAAGCATACATATTGACTGGCAAAACATTACCTCCAACATTCCCAATTCCAGCATTGACCCAATCACCTCACCCACTAGATATAATAAAAAGTATGATAATATCTCCATCCTAGACTGCATAATGGTCTCTGAACCTCACAAAAACACCACCTCAGGAAACCTTGCAGACTTCCTTAGCAACCAATCCCACTAACATTCATAGATTAATCACCCATCATGTAAAACAACACAACTAAAATGGATCTGTAATTTCTTCATATTAGCCCTACAATCCACCCATCCATCCTCAACCCCTTTTCCCATTTTGCACATAGGGTCAGGGTGTCACTTCCGCAGTGACAATTATCTCGAGCCAAGGTTTAGACCACCGGGTGGCTAGCCCTGCCACAGTAGTTCATTCACACTACTCACTCACACACACATTCTCACCTATGGCCAATTTAGAGTTTCCAGTCCACCTACTGCACGTCTTTGGAATGTGGGAGGAAACTGGAGTACCTGGAGGAAACCCATGTGACCACAGGGAGGATCTGCAGACTCTGCATAGAAGGCACGCCAGCCGAGAATTGAACCAAAGTACCTCTTGCTGTGAGGCGACAACAGTAACTGCTGCACCACTGCAGCCACCCAGCCCTACAATCCATCAACTAGTCTAATCTAAAAATTCCGGCCTGGATAACTCAGTCCTCATTTTCAATACAGTATTCTTATATATTCTAAATAAATTAGCACCTCATAGAAGAAAAACAATTAAAACCAGTAATTTCCCCTATCTAACAATACTAGAAATCTTATGTGTAACAGGGATAAGACCCAGAAAAAAATGACAAGTGAACAAAACACCAAAACTTTTGCAGGAATTTAAAGAACTTTAGAACCTTATAAAAAATAGGAAAATACTGACAAAAAACATTAAAATAATCTGCAGAACTGCCATAGGTATAATCTCAAATATTATAGTCCTCCATCAAAGACTTAATCCATCCACGGACTAAAAAATCAAACCAAATCCTTCAGCTACCCTCTCTAAATTGCTATGCAGTTTAATACCTATTTCACAGGCAGCATAGATGCCCTTACCAAAAACAAACCTAACATCCATAATATCCCCTACCCCACCCTTCCCCAACTACACCACCTTTCAGCTTTAAAACAGTGTCTACTTCATATACAAAAAAATAATGTAACAATCTCAAACCACTGTCGCCATCTTATGGTAACCTTGCATCTGAATTTCTCAAGATAGCATCAAGTGCCCAAGCATACCCAGAATCAATCCGTGTAAATAGGTCAGTATTAGAATCCCATGTTCCTTCCCTCTAGAAAGTCATATATAACCCCACTAAATAAAGGGATGGCCTCAATAGAAATATCAAACTTTAGACCCATCACCATCTTATTGACCCTCTCAAAAAATATTAGAAAAAAATATCCATGAGCAATTTCTTTAATACCTCATTCAACAACAATTCTTGACACCTATACAGCATGGCATCCAATCTAACACATTACTACCACTACCCACATATCCTTCCCGGACACCATCAACAAAGCTAGGAATAATGGTATATTTGTATCCTCTGTATTCCTGGAGCTATCTAAGGCCTTTGACATGGATTACAAAGCAAACTCCTACACAAAATGTCTTCTCTTGGCCTCTCACAGTCTACTTTTACCTAGTTCATGGGCTACTTGTCTAACAGACAATATTTTAAATAGCTCTGCACCCTATCCCCTTTCCTACCAGTTACCACAAGCGTACCCCAAGGCTGTATTCATAGTCTTCTGCTGTTTAATATATTCAAAAATGATCTTTGCAACAAGCCCCTCTACTCTCCTTTGCTCCCTTTCTTAGCTACCCTTTAACTGCCATGGAAGTCCCCCCCCCCTTTTTTTTTCCTGGAACAAGCCTCCATATAGACACAGGACAAATATTCTTATAGGTAAACCATCTCTTTAATATTAGCAATCTACTGCTCTGGAAGACTTGTTTTTTATTTATGTGTTTCATTCACTGGCAACATCTGCCAAGATTCAGTGCAGTATGAAATTAACATTTTACCACAGACAGCACCTAGATAGATTCAGTGGTGTATGCAGTGTTTCAGACAATAACTATACAATTGTTGCTGTATAAAACTCCATATTTTGCCAATGCTCTGCATTTACTGTTCACCTCTTTGCTTTTACTTCTTAAGAAGCAATGTTTATATGCAAAGTTTTCATCAGTTTCAACCAAAACAGCATGTTTTTCAGTCAATGCTGTTCTCTTCAGAAAGCAATAGCAAGCAGTGATTTTTGTTTGCTTAAACCATGAGACAATTCACAAATGCAACAAATGTCTTTCTCAGATTAGCAGTATAGTTTTCCACTGTTTCAAGACTTCATACTCTGGCTATGAATTTGCTTCAGCAGTCTAGGATTTTACTTTGCATACTATACAGTTATCAGCTTTATATTCGACAAGAGTTGTCAGTTTTGAATTCAGCAAACAGTAACCCAGTCTTTCTTTTTCACTTCAGAAGTCTCGACTCATGCAGATTCCTTCTTTCCAATACACTGTTCATTTGCATTCAACAAATGTCTCTATCAGAACTCCACAGAGTAACCAAGGTAATGCAGAAGTACTAGTGGGTTTATTTCAGTGCAGCAGTACCTTTGAACAGATTCAGAAATACTGTATCAGTGGACCAACCTCATTAGTTCTAACCTGCTTAAGAAAAAATGTGCCATTGCCTTTAGCACTTTATACACTGCTTGGTGTTTACATTTAGACTATGTTTAAAATGTAGTACAACCAGCATTTCTCATTGCATATGCTTCAAAACTACATGATTTGTTACTCTCAAAAAAGAACACTTTTCCTCAGCACACTACATACAATGCACCCACAATTGTCAGATGCACTGTCTACAATAACTATTCTCAACATACCATTGAATATAGACTTTATATTGCCAAAAAGTTTTTCCAACACTTTGTATATTGGTTACTGCTTCACTTTTTAACCACACTACTTTTTCACACTTTGCATTTTATGGAGGAACTTCAGCAGTTTGACAATGCAATGTCTTTAATTCATTTATTTCAGTTCTACCTTTAAAATGTATTAAGCTACGTTTTGCAGTTTTGACATAAATTAAATAAAGTATATAAAATATTTGCTTCATACCAAATCTTACAACTCTAGCTATGAGGATAGCCTGGTTTCTGTAGATGAAAAAATAAGGCTATTCTTTTACTGCATCAGAAAGATGAAAAGTAAAACTATAATGTAATATTGTCATTAATGAATGACAAGACGAATGACAAGATTACCTAACAGCAGGGTATAGTGAGCATACCTACAGAAAAATTCTATACAATATCACAAGAAGATATATCAGAATGCCACAGAAATAAGAGAAAACATCTGTTGTATAAAACAGAATAAAATTAAAAACTCAAGTTCCATGAGACCAGGTAACATGCTGTTTTCCACTACAGAATTAAGTAACACCCAACTATACACCTGTCAACCATGTTACATAAAAGGGTACTAAGTTGACATGCCCTGACCTATAATAATGGGGCCCAGGGTAACAGTTCATAAAGGTAAGGAGTGGGAGATCACTAAAAATTCAAACAATTGAGATCCATTAGTCTAATATAAAATCATGGTGGTATTCAGAATGTAGCCAAATGAAATAGTACAGGGGACTTACTTCTGTTAGATAAGGAACAGTATGGGCATAATTAAAGGGAAATCCTGTATACAAAATAGTACTGTTTTCTTTGAAGAGGTAATTACAGCTCCTGATGAAGGACAAATAATCCATGATCTTTGTCTTGAACTTAATGAGGCATTTGACATTGCTACACATAAGGGTGAACCTAACAAATCAAAAATATTTTTAAGCTTTGAGAGTGACATCAGTGATGATCATTCATCTTGGTGGATTTTCAAAAATATTAAATGTTAATCCATACTTATTTAAATTAATAAAACAATGGATAAGCAACAGAGATACAACCAGATGTCCCAGGGTCTCACCTGACTTTTCACTGCTGCTCTGTATTACATATTCACTGCTGGTATATATTCGTACAGTCATATGTCTTTATACAGCTTATTAGAGATGACTCTCAGTGGTCTGTGCTGAGGTCATATCTTTTCAGAATGTTTTTCTCAGCTGTAACAGTGGAAAATGGGCAATGGAGAGTCAGACATTCTATTGATTTCAAACTATGTAGTATAAGTCAATTAAATATGCCATTTTTGACCAGGATGGTTGACAGAAATACATATACATGGTGCAGTAGTAATTAGTCTTTAAAGTCAGTGAAATAGCATAGATAGGTATTTTTATGCCCCAGGAAGTTATCAAAGAATTTTTCCACACATGGATAGCAATTGCTGGACTTGCAATGGGAAAGACAGAATAGCCTGTGAACTTGTTTTATGGGGATGCAACAAGCTGATAGATTTTAGAAATTCCTTTACAGGGTACTTTGCTAGAAACTTTGGCAGAGCAAATTGTTTTAACTAAAGAAATTATTATGTTGAGCTAGGGTATAGAAACGGAATTGCCTACACACAGTAAGACAATTTAATACTGTTAGCTGTCAAAAAGCAATTACTAGAAAATGGAAGGCAAATGCAAAATGAACTGCAAGAGAATTATTGAATGTTGTAAATGAGTTAAAAGGTGGGATTTTTCAAAAAAAGGAAACAACTGAATAGAAATAAATTAAATCTGTGGAACAATACGTACAGAATAATATTCAAGAGGAGGGGTTATACTTCAAAAAAAATGGAACTTGAGCACTCTGTGTAATGTTAAATTGAATTATAATTAAGACAGAAATCATATTTGTATAATTTATGAAAAAATCTCTGTAATGGTTTGTTTTCTTTTTTATATAAATGTGTACTTGCATCATTATGTAAAATGTGATGTTAAAAAGGGAATAAACTATTATTAGAAAATAAATGGTGAAATAATAAAAATGTCAAAATTATTACAGTTCTAAGAACAATTTTAGACAGTTTAAACTTTGAAAGTGTGCATCAAAGTCAGAAAGGTACAGTCTACAGTCCATTTAACTAGTCACGCCAGAGTGATCATTGTATCAATTTATATCTCATTCATCCATTCCATTAATTATTATAATGTTGTGTTCTGTAGCATTCAAAAGAAGCTGTGTGAACTAACTTGAAAGAGTACAACTCCTTACTTGAAAAGTTACATGGCTGGAAAACAAAATATTCAGAAAGGTTTCAGGAATAGTCATTATCTACTATTTCTTATCAGATACTTTGAGGTGATGTCTACCCATTCCACAGGATAATATTTGATTAAGTTCTGTTTGATGGTCTATACCTTTACTATACTGTTTGAGGGAGCTGGTGTCAGTTCAGGCAAGGTAATACTAAACACAAATATGAATGGAATAAAAAATGTGACAAATACATTACACAACACTTTCTAAGACTGTGGAATAAGTTTCCCTCAGATTCAAAAAAGACATATGTTGATTTCATTCAAAAATAATCTTCTTCATTATATAGCTAGTATAACACCTCCTCGAAATTCTGAAACCTAAGCTACCTGCTGGTCAGCTACTATACTCCTAGGTAATAGCTAAAACCTTGAACAGGCTTTCTCCAGCCATTTGCACAACACAGTACACTGCCTTCTTCAAAACCACCCTACGTATATACCTTCACTCCAATTGGCTCTGTAACTGCACTAAGCCTCCTCCAGCCATTACCTAGACCATAGTGCCTCCCTACCATTCACCTTATTCTCCTTTGTAACACACTTCTCTATATATCTATCTCAAGTACACTATCATTTCTTCATGCTTTCTCTCTCTCTCTCTCTTTACCCATTACTACTAGCAACCTTATCTCCTGTCCTCCATGTCTATTACTCCCACCCTTCTTACCTCTACTGCTCTTTCAACTTTTTAATGTTCCTTCCCATATTCTTCCATTCATTTTCCTCTTATATACTACAACTTCTGCAATATCACTGGTATAGCCTCTTAAAGTCTTTACTATCTCTAAACATCTCTGTCTCTTCCTGAGTGCTATACATTTTATATTCACCCATACTACTATGTCAGCTATAGTTATACTAAATTGTAATTAGTTTATTTTGTGTGTAACAAGTGTTTGTATATAAGCATTTTATATTCACTAAAACTACTACATCGACTATAGTTGTACTGCATTGTAATTAGTTTATTGTGTGTAACAAGTGTTTGGATGTAAGCATTTTATATGCACCCAAACTACTACATCAACTATAGTTGGACTACATTGTAAATAGTTATTATGCGTGTATCAAGTGTGTGTATACAAGCATTTTATATTCACCCAAGCTTCCACATCAGCAATAGTTATACTACATTGTACTTAGTGTATTAAGTGTGCATCAGATGTGTGTATATATTCCAAATGTACTACTGTTAAGAAACTTATTCCCTCCTTTTGTGCTGTATATACTCAAAGTGTGCCTTGTGATGTACTATATATTTTATTTGTGTCTTCTTGTGGAGCTTTTCTCCCTGGCCTCCACTGAAATGGGCTCTGCTTGGTCCAGTTGATTTTCCTGGTAAACAAATGTCAATAAATAAATAAATAACATGTTAATATGGGGTTAAAGCAGTCAGGTATTTTGAAGATCAAGAGGTCATAAGGTGTACAATCTTGAACCACCTGCCTATTGAAATCAAAAACATGAAATGGTTAAAGATTTTAAAGAAAAGCTTAAAATCAGCACATTGCATAATGTACTTGCAACTGCTATCAGGACGATGTTTAGCATTGCTGTTACCATTTTCTTTTTTATCCAATAAAACGTTTTGTTGTTTTGAGTAACAGATACAAATCAGGTAGAATCTGACAATTGGATAAATCAGTAATAGTTACACATTTAAATGCAATTCTTCTTCTTCTTTCGGCTTTTCCTGGTTAGGGGTCGCCACAGCAGATCATCTGTCCGCTCATGACTGGCAGTGGAGTTTTTCGGTGTCGAGTTGCCAGCCCGGCACCCAACCTTCCACAGAAGGCACATACACGCACACACTCACACCTGTAAATGCAATACAACCCCTAAATGTGAAAAAACTACAGACTCTAAATCTAAGAACTATACACATTATCTACAAAAGTGCTACTGCAACATATCGGAGAAAAAGAAAAAAAAAACAGAATAACCAAGTATTAGTCCATCAATACATTGTCTGTGTAAGACTATTTAGTCATGTACAAAAAGAATAAGCCCAATAAATTAATATTTGTATTGCATAGGCCCCACTGAAGTCAAACAACAGATATTTTTCCTGCTATTTCTATCTCTTGACTAATCCCCTAGGACGTGGTCAAATAAGAGTTTCTAGAGTTTCTGGTAGTAGGCTCGTTTATTTGTGTTTCTTATAATAAGTTTTTGAGAGGAAATATATTTAAACGCCATATTCCTAAATCCAGTCCAATATATTTTGGTGTGAACTATCCAGTTATATATAACTTGATTAATAAACAAAGGGTAATTAGAACATGATGTTTCAATTTGGATAACTTGAGGTCTGTGATGTGGAGGGCAGCAAGTTCCCAGGATAGAGTCGACTTCTGATAGCCCATTTTCTCTAATTGTACTTTAAGAGAGCACCAAAGATTATAAGTGTATTTGCAGAACCATAAAACATGTATGAGGTCAGCATGAGGAAATGAGCAGCATGTACAGGATGGAGAGACATTAAGATCAAACCTATTCAAGACAGGAGTATAGTAAGTGTTATTGTTAATCATTAGTTGCATGTAGATGAGTTTTTCAAATGGAGATAGCTTAATGGCAGAATCAATTGCTTTGAGTTTTTGCTTTTCTGTGAATGTAGTTACATGTTGATCCTAGTATTTGGAGTATAGAGATACGGATTTGTATTCAATGAGATTCACCAGTATATAGGTAATGGAAAGCATTTTTACCTTGCTAGATAGGCTTTCTATGATTTCTATTAGTCTAGTTACATCCTTTTCTTTAATAAATATGTATTTGGTTAGTGTTGATATGATCTCTCTAATCTGGCGTAGTATAACTGTGTATTTGTTATTCACTTTCAGTGCTAATTGTAGTTCTTGTATATTTTTATCCTTATGTTTATATGTATCCCAACTGAACATCTTAGATTAGTGGATATTCCATGAGATTTAGCAACTTGTTGTTAATTTTGATGTTTGGGTTCAGATGAATAGGGTGAAGGAGAGAAAAGACCTTATCCATTTTCAAAGATTTTATCAACTCCTGGAATATTTTTATTTAATAGTTTAAGATATTATTTAATTCAATATTCCTAAAATTTATTGGGGTAGGAAGGGGAGAGCTTTAGGATTAATGTTATTCCTGATCACATTTTGATGCCAAATTCTAACTCAGGAAGGGGACCATCTATCCTTATCAGGGAAGAACTTTGAGATTACAGTAACTCTCAAGTTGCAGCAACAATCACAAAACACAAATCCACAACGCAGCTCCGGTACAATAAAGGCTGTCTTGTATACCCACGAACCAAGCTGGTCTTTAATAATCCAGGGTAAACGGATGGTTTTAGAATAAAAATATTTATTTAAATACAAAAAATCATAAAACAAAAGGTAACTGATTAAGTGCTTTCATTTCCTTGCGGAGACTTCTTCAGAATCCAGTTGCCTTTGAAAATCCATCATTTTATAACACAGTATTTGTGAACCATTGGTTGAACAAAACAACATCTTTAATTATGTAATTAATTGTTGATTGTTAAAGGGCTAGCTTCTGTTGAAAACCTACACAAACTACCAGGAAAATACATTCCGATAAACTGTAAAACAAGGCAAAACAAAATGAACAATACACCTTGTACTATTTTATATATATAGAAAAAATTATAAAAAATATGTATAAAAAATATATATATAAAAAATATATATATATATATATATATAAAAAATGTATATATATATATATATATATATATATATATATATATATATATATATATATATAGTATAAAAAATATATATTTAGTATTGGAAGGAAAATACATGACCCTGTAGACCATTGAACAGTAGAAATTGTAAATAAATATTGAGATATATATTATTGTTGTACTAATAAATATAGAAAATATATGAATATATAAATATTATAAAAAACATAAATATATGACTTGATCTATAACCTATTTTTATTTTTTTAGTTTTTAAAAACCATATCTATATATAAATATATGCTAAAATTAAATAAGTAAGGAATTAATAAATAAATTAATTAATTAAGATATTGATAAAATTAATTAAAAATTAATTAAAAATTCCCTGTATTATATTTTACATTTCTTAGGATCCATTGCCAATAATTTTAATGCTGGAGTTATAGATATATGGTCATTAAGTCCCTTACCACTGTATGCATCTAGTCTTAGTTGCCAGAACATTTCTCTGTACTCTAACCTCATCTCAGAGTCACCTCCTCTATCTGTGGGTTCAATTTCTTCTAACACCCAAAACTTAAAATCAGCTTGTTTACATATCAATGCATGCCTATATAATGCATTGTTCTCATTGTGTTTATTAATATCCCTAATGTGTTCATATATTCTAGTTCTAAGATGGCGTTCGGTTTTACCTATGTAATAACACCAACAAGCCTTACAAAATGCTAAATACACTACTCCTTTACAGTAACAACTATTATATTTTTTTGCTTTGATTATTATATCTAGACTTGGTATTCTTACTTCCTTCAATCCAGCAATATAGGAACATTGTGCACATCTACCACATCTAAAAGTGCCATGTCTCTTATTAGCTCCACCGTGTGTAGTTTTTTCTTGTTCAGTAATATTCTTGATGTTTTTGTTCCTTCTAAAACTATATTTTATATTACATTGAAATACATCTGTTTTAGTTGCCATATTCCTAAACATTTCCCAAGTGTCATTGATACTTTTTTTCAACCACCCTATACCTTGATGATATGTAAATGTCAAGTAAGGTGTAGAATCTAGGACAACTAAATCCTGTGTGCTAGAACTGTTGGTCGTATTGTTTATCCTAAACTTAGTCTCTGAAGAAACACCTTTTGTCAAAAGAGGAATATATTTATTACCTCTTCCTAGAATTACATATTCTTTTATAGGACTAATGAATTCTACAGGATAACCTCTTTCACAAAACATTTTTTCTACATTGTTGATTTCATCCAAAAATTCTGTGTCGTCAGAAATCATTCTGGCCATTCTAATCATTTGTCCTTTTACAATATTCTTTTTAAGTTGATAGGGGTGGTCACTATCAAAATGTAAATAAGCATTGGAATACTGTTCCTTTCTAAATATATTTGACCTATAGCATTTATTCTGAGAATCTTTACTTAATTTTATAGCCAAAAAAATGTATTTCTTCTCTCCCTATTTGATGGGTGAATTGTAAAAACGTAGTTGTATGGTTAATGTACTGTATAAACTCCTCAATATTATCATAAGGTCCAGTCCACAGGACAAAAATATCATCCAAAAAATGGAAATACTTGGCAATGTATTGACTATATACAGAATTAAAAACATATTTCCTTTCCCAAAACAACATTATAATATTTGCATATATGGGGGCGCATGCAGATCCCATAGCAACCCCCTCTTTTTGATGGTAATAGTCACCCTCAAAATAAACATAATTATGTTTTAAAATCAATTCCATACTCTCCCAAACAATTCTGAATTCTACAGCTGTCAACAGGTTCATTTCAATTAACATTTTTTCAAACCATTCCAATCCTATAGTTTGAGGTATAACAGAAAAATCCTTTACATCAATAGTAATAAACAAGATACCATCCATATAGATACTCTCACCAATTTTCTTCAAAAAATCCCATGAATCCACTAAGATATGATCATATTTATTGTAAAATTTATTTATCTTAGTGTCCACATAGATAGCTAAGGGCTGAGGTTTGGACCCTTGTGATGACACTATGGGTCTCATAGGTGGGTTGTATAAGGATTTGTGTATTTTTGGTATACCGAAGATAACCGGTATAACAGGTTTTGGCACTTTTAAGAATCTGTATAGTTCCATATCTATCATTCCTGTAAGGAAATTGTCTTCTAATATAAGGTCTATCTTCCTATATGAAATATTGATTTCATTCCTAGTTACCAAACCATACTGTTCCTCATTGTCTAAAATATCTTTCATCCTCTTAATGTAGTTCAATGGTCTACAGTGTCATGTATTTTCCTTCCAATACTAAATATATATTTTTTATACATATATATATATATATATACATTTTTTATATATATATATATTATATATATTTTTATACATTTTTTATAATTTTTTCTATATATATAAAATAGTACAAGGTGTATTGTTCATTTTGTTTTGCCTTGTTTTACAGTTTATCGGAATGTATTTTCCTGGTAGTTTGTGTAGGTTTTCAACTGAAGCTAGCCCTTTAACAATCAACAATTAATTACATAATTAAAGATGTTTTGTTCAATCAATGGTTCACAAATACTGTGTTATAAAATGATGGATTTTCAAAGGCAACTGGATTCGGAAGAAGTCTCCGCAAGGAGATGAAAGCGCTTAATCAGTTACCTTTTGTTTTATGATTTTTTTGTATTTAAATAAATATTTTTATTCTAAAACCATCCGTTTACCCTGGATTATTATAAGACCAGCTTGGTTTGTGGGTATACAAGACAGCCTTCATTGTACCGGAGCTGCATTGTGGATTACAGTGACTCTGTTAGCACATATGATCTTATAATAGAGGTGAAAATCTGCTAAACTTAGTCCCCCTTTTTATTTAGGGTAGATCAATTTTAAATAATTTATTATAACCGATTTAGGAAACCAAATAAATTTGGTGAGTTCCTTATTAGTTTTGTGAAAAAGGTTATTTGGAATAATAAAGTTTGATGCATTGAAATTATATAATAGCTATTCTCTCTCCACTCTCCAAAATACTAGAGAGATGCATACACTCTCAGGTCTCACACTACCTCCTTACTAACAACCTCCTTTCCAGTACTCAGCATGGTTTCCGACCAAACCATAGCACCACCACTGCCTTACTCTCCTTTACAAACACTATCCTTCAGCATAAAAACAATGGCTATCTCTCCTCTGCTACTTTCCTAGACCTATCTAAAGCATTTGACATGGTCCCACACAAACAACTTATCTCTGTCCTCAATAACCTATCCTTCTCACAATCAGTCACCAACTGGTTTCAGAGTTACCTGTCTGACCGCCAACAATCCGTTGTATGGCAGAATGACATATCTCCCCAACTACCTGTCTCCATAGGGGTTCCCCAAGGATCCATCCTTGGACCCCTACTTTTCTCTGTTTACACCAATAATCTAGCCTCTGCCACCAAACATGGCACACTCATCCAATACGCAGATGACTCTACCATCATCTGCTCAGCCCAGTCCCTACCCAAACTGCAAAAAGTCACACAGGAAGCCTTTTCCTTTGTTGAAACATGGTTATCCGATGCCCAATTAATACTCGACCCAAACAAAACTAAACTACTCATCTTCCAACCCACCAAACATACTCAAAACAACTCTCACTTTAACATCACAGCAAAAGACAACACCACTATATACCCAACTGAACCCACCAAATTGCTAGGAGTGGAAATAGACAACAAACTAAAATTTGACATTCACATATCCATGACCATAAAAAAAGTCCACAAAAAACTAGGAGCATTATACAGAAATAAACAATTTCTCACCAAAGCAGCAAAGATTTCAATAGCAAATTCCCACCTTATCTCCACCCTACTTTATGCCTCTCCAGTATATACCAGCCTAAGGCAATGTGATCTAAACAAGCTAGAGACCTGCTACAACAAAATCGCAAAATTCACCACAGGGGCATCCTACCGTAGTCACCACTGTCTCTCACTTGCTGAACTGGGCTGGCTTGAACTCCCTCACCTCCTTCAGTGGTATCAACTCTCACTCACCCACAAACTAGTAAACCATCCACTAAATGTCCCATCCCTCCAGAATCTACTCCAACCCTATCGCACCACCAGACCACTAAGATCCAGCAACAAAAATCACTTGCAGATCAGTAAAGCCAATAACTCTGCTGGTGAAGCACTATTCTCTTGCGCCATAGCCAAATTATGGAACTCACTCCCACCCACAATTACCTCCGTACCATCATGCACCAACTTCAAAACTTTATTAAAAGCGCACCTAAAACATGCTGGCTATGCCCTTGCAACTCCCACTCTAATATCATCCACCCCATCCAACTACTACCTTTCTTTCACCTCCACTAACTACCTTGATGATAGCAAGCTCAGATGCTCATAAGCCTAGTACTTATTATACAGCAGGAACTTCTCATTGTTACATTTGTTAATGCCTGTTATGTACTTCACAGATAAAGATTCTAGTTGTCTACTGATGTACTATGTTCTTCATCTGTAAATCTGTTGTAAGTAATTTATATGTTAAATTGTTAATCACTATGTAATCCAATGCAACTACTGTCTGTTTATTTTACTGTGGAGCTTTTCTCCCCGGGCCTCCGCTGAAAATGGACCCACGTCCAGTCGGACACTCCCGGTCAACAAATTTAAATAAATAAATAAATAAAATAATAAATAAATAATAATTGTGGTAGTATATTCATCTTGATGACTGCCGCTTTGGATATCATAGAAAGCTTCAGCTGTTGCCATTTATGGAAGTCCTGCTTGATATTTGCCCATACTTTTAGCTAATTATTCTGCAACATGGAAGTGTGACTATGTAACATATCCCCAGATATTTAAAACAGTAAATTATTTTGTAAGAAGAGTCCAGGAAGTAATTTTCTTTATGGTTTAAGGGATTAATGGGAAAAATATGGGATTTCTTTTGGTTAAACCTATAATCTGATACTCTCAAGAATTCATTTATTGAGGCAATTATTTCCCTAGATCTGTGTTGGGGTATTCAAAGTAGAAGTTTAAATCATCTGCAAAAGCTGATAGCATTACTTTAGTGTTCAGGGCTCTAGAGATTGAGTGAAAAGTCTTTGCGATATATATATATATATATATATATATATATATATATATATATATATATATATATATATATATATATATATATAAAAAGGGCTCTATATATAAATTAAAATGATGTGGGGAGAGTGGACATCCTTGCCTTATTCCATTAGATATCTTAATGAGATTTGATAACTTTTTGTTGATGCAGAGGTATGTATGTGAGTTATTGTATAGAATTTTTATCATGTTAGTAAATTCTTTGGGGATGTTGAAATGAGATAGAGATGAAAATAAGAAGTACCAATTAACTCTATCAAATGCTTTACAAGCATCTAATATCAATGTGTATCTTGGGTTCCTATCATTCTCGGTAAGTTGAATCATGGAGTCTGCTTGGTAAGTTGAATCATGGAGTCTGAAGTTAGTGTATTGTCCCGTGTATGCCTGTTACACATGAACCAGGCTTGTTCAGGGGATAGTAGGAAAGGCATAACTTTTTTGAGCCTTTCTGCTAAAAGAAAGGATATGATTTTAATATCGACATTAATCAAGGAGATTGGCCTATAGTTATGCAGGTTAGATTTGTCGAGGTTGTTTTTTGGGATAAAGATATTGCTGGAATTGTTTAAATAAAGGTCCATTATACCTTCTATTTGAATGTTACTGTAAACTTTTAATAAGATAGATGACAATTTTTGATTAAAGGTTTTATAAAAGTCTGGTGTGTAACCATCTGGACCCGGAACATTACCTAATTTTAAGTTTCCAATGACATCTAATATTTCTTGTTGGTTGAGTGGGACCGTAAGGAATGCTGCTTGATTATCATTTAATTTGGGAAACAAGATTTTTTAGGAAATTCTCAATCTCAAGACTAGCAACTTGTTGACTGTTCATCCCATAGATTTCTGTATATAAGTGTTGGAAAAGTTCTATAATTTCCAGGTCTGACTTGTATATTTTATTTTGATATTGGAGAAAGATAATTCTAGAGGCCTCTTGCTTATTTTCTATTATTCCTCGCTAAAGTTCTATATGGAACTTGCGCCCACTCAGAGTATTTAGCTATGAATCTTAATTCTTGAAGACAGTAGTTGTGTTGATGTAATTCAAATAGTTCTTTCTGGGTATTATTAATTAATTTCTCTAAGTCAGAGCTTTGATTCACCTGATATTTCTTTTCTAACTCCTTAAGTTCAGTGACTAACCTGTTTTCTTTTTCTTTTCCCATTCTTTTAAAGTAAGAGGCTTTTTGAATTAGTATCCCTCTAAGCTTCGCCTTACCCGCGGTGGTGGTGCTGCGGTAGAGTTGTCGCCTCACAGTAAGACGCTGTCCAGTTCGATTCTCAGCTAGAGCGTCTTCTGTGTGGAGACATGCATGAATGGGTGTACCTTCGTTGAAGGTTGTTCGTCAGGACTGATAACTCGGCACGTAGAAATCAACTACCAATCATTAGCGGACCGGAGTTCCGCTGTGGCGACCCCTAACTGGGAAAAGCCAAAAGAAACAACATCTCTCTAAGCTTCACCTTGTAGGAAGCCCACTGAATATCATATGAAATGTCAGTGGTTTCTAGGTTCCCCTCAAACTCCGCTAAACTATCAGATATCTCTTGAACCACTTCCATCTTATATAATAAATTATTGTTCACGGTCCGATTACATCTGTTAATCCTGTTTGATGATTTGCCTGAGAGGCTTACTTTCAGAGTGATTTTTGAATGATCTGATAGGAATCTGGGCTCAGTAGAGTGCTTTATCTCTCCTCTTATCAGAGATTCTGAGATTAGGAAGAAGTCTAGTCTTGACCAGGAATTATGACATTTAAAATAGTATGTGTAAATGTTACTTTTTAGGAGATCATCACTAAAAGAGATAGGATCTATGAGGCTTAGGTTTGCCATGAGTTCAGCTAAAGAGAGCAAAGCATGAAAGTTATGTGAGTTTGAATTACTGGTACGGTCCAAAACCAGATCTATAACTGCATCCCAGTCACCTCCTTTTATATGGTAATGATTTGGGAACTTACATAACAGATTATATATTTCCAAAATGAAGTCTTGCTGTCTTACACATGGACCATAGATGTTTAAGAAAAGGATAGGCTTTACAGATACAGGGTTTTGGGTTGTGAAAAGCACCATCTTCCATTTACATCGGATTTATACTCTATGATTGACTCCTGGAATGATTTTTTTTTTTATTATAATAGCCAGCCCTTTAGAGTTAGAGCTGTCTCCCGCTGCAATGATGGATTTTATCCATTTCCTGTTTATATCTCCTCTCCAGTCTTCCTTAAACATGCATGTTTCCTGTATAAAACAGATATTTGCCTCTGATTTAAGTAATAAATGCATCAGTAATTTTTTTCTTGTTCTTATCATGCAATCCTCTTATGTTCCACAAATCTATTGTCCACATCCTTCAGGATTCAAATTTTGAAAGAGATATTACTGATTTTTCTATGTAGTGTTTACTATCTCTGTAGGCCCAAAATTTCTTAACTATATATGCATGGGGATTTACTCTCATATTAGTAGCACTTAGCTCCTCCAATACTAACCCTGTGCCTAACCACCTAGACTCCCTATTTTAAAGAGCTTAAAGTAGGTAGGTTATAAGGTAAACCAAGAATATAGAATGTTTTGCCAAGATAAAAATGTAACCTATGAGCATAACTTCACTTAACCATATTAACTCACAACCAGAATTAAAACTAATATACATTAATATAATTATCCATGATTAGTCATCCTTTACCCTACTTAGAATATCCACTTTCCTCCTGGTTACAGGTAAAGCCAATTATAACTAGAGTAATTAGACTATGAATTAGATACTATTTTCTTTTGCGATGTTAGCTGCAGCAATGTAAGTTTTGCTATTGGTATTATTTGTTTCATGGGAATAGCCAGGACTAAATATATTTAAGTAGATTCTTGTAAGACTCCAACATTACTATTTCTACTAAAGCCGGATTTTGTAAAACATAATACATTACAACACTATAACAAAATGATATAGTGTAGTATAATAACCATGTGATATTTTAATACATAAAAACACAATATCCATAACAATATGGTCTAGTCATCTATAACCTGGCTAAAGTGATTTTGTGAAAGATTGTCACAAATAAAGCATTTTGAAGGGGTATAGGAATATCGTCTCTTAATAAAGAAAAAAAGAGTGCTCATCTTCCATATTTCTTAATGATTACCCTGAGATATGAAAAAAATACACAATCGTAATGATCAAGCATGAATAATTTCACAATATACTAGTCCCAGTAGAGTGTCAAAGAACATGTCATTGTGAGGTAAACATCACATTACTGCCACTATCTCATAATTCCCCCCATCCTCTGTGAACTGGATGTTACAATTATTGGTAATCTACATTGCAGTGCAACAATAACTATGTACAATTCAATAAATAATGAGATAAATAAGAATAACACCACTGCAAGTTAAGTTTTCAGTGCTCTTCAAGTTAGACCAATTCAAAGGAGTATAAAAAGTGATCATCTCTTTAGTTATCCCTCCTGCGTAGGGGGATAAGGACCTATACCTGAAAGTCATGGGTAGAGTTATTCATCATATGAAGCCCTTTATTATCCTGATCTAGATCGAGATAATATCACTCCCACATTACTACGTTTTCTAAGATACCAAGCCAGTACAGGATCAGGACATTTAACTATAAACAACAGAGAGTATGGTATAAATTTTTCCATTCATTCAGTAATTCAGAGCACATCTGATCAGACACATAACTGTTTTGGTTCCAGTTGTTGGAAAACTATGATCTCTTCCATTTAATTAGAATGAATTAACAATGAGATATACCAAAAAGCTAAACGGGTCTAACTTTAATTTCCAACCCATTGGGCTAAAGATATCTATAATCGCTCCATGTATTCTGTCATGTATCTTCTATTTATTACAGGGGTTTAGAAAGATGGTTTAACATATCCAGACCAGCCCAGGCAGGTTAAAAACAAAAATATACGCTTCGTTTATAAACGCTGAAGGCTATACACTTACTTTTAAACTAAATGTTCTTAGATTATCCCTTTAAAGTCTCACCAACTTGGAGGAGTTCTATTAAACAGCCGTGTTGAAAGGGAACCTTAGTTAAGATCATTTGCCTTTCTTTCTAAGGCTAGAGAATTGTGTGATAATGACTCCCGCAGATCTTAGTCTTGTTGACAATGTGAGGTTTCAGGGGATGGCCCATGATGCTACAGCAGGAAGTTATTAGAGAATATATCCCCTACTATCCAACAACTTGTGAGAGATTCATTCCCAGCCATTCACCCTAGCTTATGGGTGCACCTCCAGTTGTTTAAAACCAGATTTTAATAGAACGACAACTCTTGCATCAAAGCAAAGGAGAAAAAGCAAAAAATGCCTCTGATACCTGGGTTAACGGGAAAGTCTTACTGCGATACAGGAGGTTCACAATTCCGGTGCGTTACCAAAAAATTTAACAAATGATGATTTTGCCACTTTAGGTGAGTCAACTGCAAATTTAATATCATTATTGTAGAAGATTAAGGTGTTTGGGTAACTCATCTGGAATTTAACTCTCCACTTGATCAGGTCTGCACAGTATGGTGAGAGCCTCTGACATTTTTCTTTGATAGCTAATGGAAGATCCTGTGATATGGAAATCTTGTGGCCATTCCAGATAGTTTGTTTTTGTTTCTTGGCAGTAAGCAATATTCTTTGTGCATCTTGGAAGTTTAAAAGCTTAACATAGATTTGTCTTGGAATGGTAGGGTCTTGTTTTTGTATAGTGCACTGAAAGCCCTCTCGATTATTATCTCAGTAGTGCTCTCTCCAGACTGCAGTAGACTTTCAAAGATCTGTTTGGACACACTCATTAATTGGTTATTTTCATATTTTTCTGGTAGTCCCCTTATTAAAATATTGTTCCACCAGCTCCTCACCTCCAAATCAATAAGCCTCTGTTGTATTTTGGTTATTACAGCATTTTTGGTGCTCAACTCCTCTTTTATTTTCCCCAACTGGTATTCATTAGCTTGCATTGTTTGTTCCAACTCATTCATGCGTTCTGCAATTTGGTTGATTGTGTTTCCACAAAAAAGCTCTGAACTGCTGTTTGGAGTGGTAAAAGAGCCTGTCTAAGTTTGTCCATGTGGAAATTTGTTTCTACTTTTGGCTTAATGTTAGATTTAGTTTCTTCTTGCTGTTGTTTATTTATTTTCTGCCTTTTGGATATGACTTCCTTTTCAGGAGAGGTTATTGCTGAAAGCTTTGTTTTAATAGTCTGTGTCTCCATATTATCCAGTTCTTTTGACATTATAACTGATTTGCAGTTATTGAGTTCTGCTTATGGTTTGTAGTATTGATACCTTCAGGCCTGAAGTCTACATGTGGTGAGAACTCCCAAAGCTGATAAGAAGCAATTTTAGCGATATTTACAATGAGAATGAACTGGAACTCTCCACTTTCAGATCAAGTCAAATGTAGGCTGCCTTTTTTTTTACAAAATTATCGCATCATAATTGAAGTTCTTTGGCTTTTGTCTCAGTATAGATGATTTTATTTAGGAGCTTCATGGAGATGGTGCTTACTGGACATCCACCATCTTGGAAAAAAAAAGTGTTGTTACCATTTTCAAATATTAGTCATTTCTGATCTGTATTATGTATTCACTGCTGGTCTATTTTGTACATTGTATTCTTATATATAATGTATATTCCTGTATATGATAGTTGTATATATTATATGTATGCACTTACAATTGACTGCTCGATATACTGTTTTCTAATAGCTTACCAGCATGTCTTAGTTGTTGTAACTTTCGGCTTTTCCCAGTTAGGGGTCGCCACAGCTGAACTCCGGTCCGCTAATGATTGTCTTAGTACTTGGTCAAAACTGCAGTTTTACTGTCCTGATGTCTTTTAATGCTGTATGAGCCTAAGTCTTGGCTGAAAAGGGTGAGTAGGCCAGTTCACTTACCTGGCAAAGAAACAACAATAAATAAATAAATGCAACTTTAGGTATTAGATACTTAGATATTTATACTTGTGATGACTCTATCATATTGTGTTCAATAGTCTTCTGCTTATCTTTCTGCATTTTAGAACATAACCAAAGTAAATATGTATATTCACAGTATAATGCTCCAGTAACCTTGTGTAACAAATCTGGCCACTGCATGTTAAGATGGAATGCTATCCGAACACCTGTTTAAGCTCACTGCCATGCCACTTCACCAATGGACACTCCAGTATTACCGTGATGGAGTATTGTCATATTTCCATCTTTATATTGTCCTGTGATCTGCAGGCATTTACAGGTGACATCAGAAAGATAGAAGCACTGCATTATGACAGTCTTCATGCACTGGAAGAACAGTAAGAGGTGATACTGTCACACTACATGACAGACATAAAATACAAAAATTAAATGGCTATGGGTAGGAACCATCCAAACTACAGTCACATGCAGGAGTTAACTAGAAATGTACTTATTATAATTAGGTGAAGAGTTCTGGATTAAGCCATAAAATAGCTTAGCACAGGCCTCCCTCATTAACACAGGCTTCCCCTCACAGAACATGGCATATCCCCTTGCAATCTGACATTTAAGGATTGGGTAGTGGAAATTATCCAGGAGTTATTAGGGAAGATAGAAAGTATTCCAGAAGTTATAGATAGTGAGTAGGATAAAATGAAAGTGGAATTTAAAAAATAGGGTAGAAATAAAATAAAAAGTGATCTTGTTAAGAAGTAATAAAAATTATTTAGAGGGACTGACAAAGGTTAAAGTATTACAAAATAAGGGGAATCTCACACAAGAAGAGGCACAATTGCAGAGTGCTAAAGAAAAAATAAGGAAGCACCTGGATAATATGCACAAATTTAGCAAGATTGCTGTTAAGCAACCGTTTTTTGATAATAACTCAAGAGCACAAAAATGTTTGTAACAACGACTTAGGCAACAGACGGTAGAAGGGGTTGTTACCACACTTAGGGAGAAAAAATAACCAGAGATCCTGAAGCAGAGAAGTAGAGTAATCAAGAAAAAGTACAAATGGAAATATTTATTGAAAATTTAAATATGCCAAGGTTAGAGGTAGATGATGCTCAACAACTAACAATTAAGATAGGAGGAGATGAGATTAAAAATGGCGATGAGTAACCAATCTGCAGGAAAGTCTCTAGGAATAGATGGCATTCCGGTGGAAGTTTGGAAGCTAGTAGGGAAGAAAGTGATAAAGATCTGGAAGGTTTTGTTTAACAATAGTTTAAAAGAAGGGGAAGCACCAACATCCTGGAAAAAGCTGTGCTGCCTATAATACCTAAAGGCAGTAAAAACCTATCTAATCCAGGTTCATATAGGCCCATTTCAATTTTAAACCATGATTATAAAATGTTTATGTCAATAATGGCTAAAAAATGGCAAAGGTGATACCAAAGTTGATAGATATGGACTGTGGTTTTATGGAGGGAAGGTAAACATTTGACAACATTAATAGAACAATTATGATTCAGGGAAAGCAGATTGCAATAAAATAATGCTTTTATTGGTGGGTCTTGCTGCAGAGAAAGCATTCAACAGAGTAAGCCACGATTTTGAGTAGGACAATGGATGCATTTGCATTTCCTGATACAATGTTGTTTGTCTTTCGGCTTTTTCCCGGTAAGGGGTCGCAACAGCGGAACTCCGGTCCGCTAATGATTGGTAGTAGATTTTTTTACGAAACATCGAGGTGCCAGCTCGACACCCAACCTTCAACAAAGGCACGCCCATTTATGCACGCATGTCTTTTGAACGCTACCCAACTGTGGGGAGGACATGCAGACTCCACACAGAAAGCACTCCCAAGCCACGCCGAGAATCGAACAGAAGAACCTCTTACTGTGAGGTAACAATGCTACTGCCGTACCACCGCTGATACAATAAGGTTAATTAGAAGGATATATGAGGGACAGAGACAAAAAATAGGATGGTTCATCTCTATGATAAGCTCTGTCTGAACAGAGGAACCAGGCAGGGGTGTCCTCTTTCCCCTTTGATATTTGCATTATATTTAGAACCATTGGCAAAGAAAATAAGAGACTCAGAAATTCAAGGATATAATCGGTATGGTATTCAAGAAAACTTGGCTTTATTTGCAGATGATATTATTTTGTACCTAATGGAACCAGAAAAGGACATTTCAGTGCTGTGAAATTTTCTGAGACTGTTCCATTTTTTTCAGAATATAAAATTAGTGAAAATAAAACAAAGGATAGAGCTATAAACTTTGTACCCACATATGAACTGGTTCAGCAATACCCATATTTATGAGAACATGATAAAATTAAGTATTTAAGAGTATGGGTTAAAAATGATTCAGTTATGGCAGCTAGGGATATGTGGAAAAAGATTAAACATAGATAATTCAAAAACTGAGAAACTGTAAGCTCTTGCCTATGGATATGGATATCAAGATGCAAACATGAAAAACATTTTTATATACATGTCAGGCATAGTTTTATTAACCAGAGGAGAAGTTATAGATAGCAATTAATAAAGAGGTGCAGGATTTTATTTGGGAGGGGTAGAGGGTAAGGGTCAAGTGGGATAAGTTAATTCACTCAATAGAACAAGAAGGTTTAGGATTACCTGATTTGAAGGGATGTTTTAGAGCTACACAGTTAAGGCTCTTATACATATAACACAAACAGAAAGCTACAATTCAAAGTGGAAAGGGGTGATGTTGAAGCAGGGAGGGGCAGTTCAAGAAATAAGGAAAAATGGGACTTTGGATGCATATCCTTAAGGAGAATAATAAAAGTCACACAGAATATAGGGGTCCAAATGAAGCGATGAAAAGTCAGCAAGCAAAGGAGAGTTGTAGTGCTGAAATTGAATTCATCCTCAAGTCTTGATGAGTACATTCACGTGGTGGACCCTGTTTTCACAAAATCTCACCAAGGCGACACTGATATATAGACTGCATTTATATAGCATATATCATGGACAAAAGTAGGTCAAAGACTAAAAAAAAATAGCTGGTTGCACAAGACCCAAGATAAAAAAGTGCCCAATCCTGGTAGGCACACTGGTGCCAGGACTGAAAAAGATGACGGTGTAGAATCCTCAAAATACAGAAACATTCCTATAATGGGTCCAGGCCAGGCCCAGGGGGAGGATGGCCCCCCTGTTGTAGAAGGAAGTAGCAGTCCAAAAAAAATCACAAAAACTGATAGGCCAAAGAAGAGCCATAAAGACAATAAAGTGGACTATTGAGGATAAGAAGAAATTATGTATTGTTACTATTAAGCAAAAAGCCCAGAATTTCCAGACACAAGATATACAAAACAATTAAGAGAGAAATTAGAGGAAAGAAGAATACTTCCGCAAGATAAACTGTCAGAAGCTTGAAATGAAAATTTGTGTTCATTACTACAACAGATTTGTGAAAAACAGTATATAGATCAAGAAACCCTGGTCTGTTTGGAAAAAGAAGCATCTGAGGAAGTGTGAAAATACAAACAACAAGACCAAGAGACATTTAAAAGTATAAAAAAGAAATATGGACATGGGAAAGAAAGAGTGATTTGATATGGTGCACTATTTATGCCAAGGAGAAAGCCAAATTAATCAATGTAAAGAAGGCAGCCCCAAAGATATTTGAAGAGAAATACAGGCAAAGGCATCTGGATATGGAATTTTTCACAATAAAAAATAATATCACAAAGATGGAATGTAGAAAAGAAGATCAGTAAAGTAGAAGTTAGAAAAACAGAAGTTGAAGTTATGGAGTGCCTGCGAAGTGAAGGAATTGATGTAGAAGGTCTAACACAGGTTACATCACAGCAGGATGGATTGAGTCTGCAAAGCAGGGAGAAACAGGAAGATCAGGAAACATCTGAAGAAGAAATATGGACATTGGAAAGAAAAAGAGACATAATATGTTGTAATAGTTATGGAGAAAGCAAAATTAACCAATACAAAAAGAGCAGCACCAAAGATATTTGAAGAGAAATACAGACAAAGGAACCTGGATATGGAAAACTTTACAATACAAAACATAAGAAGACAAAGAGGAAAAGTAGAAAAGGAGATTAGTAATGGAGAAGTTAAAGAACTAGAAACTGAGATTATGGAGTACCTACAAAGTGAAGGATTTAGTCTAATAAATCTAATTCAGAAAGCACCACAACAGGATAGAGTAATGGATATCCAAATTAAGGGGAAACCAGTGGAACAGGAAGCAATTGGTCAGGTGCCATATGAAGATAATTTGGAGCCTGCCACAGGAAACCAGTATAAATGTTCACTTGAAGTTAGACAGCAAGGGAAGGAACAGGAAACTGTGGAAACTCTAATGCAGTCAGTGTTGAAGAGTGATAGGCCAGTAAATTCCCATATAATAGAGCAACGGACAGCACAGGATGAAATTGATGAGACTGTGTCACAGGAAGATGATTTAGAACCTTCTATAGAATGCCCGCAGGAAATTGAAAGCAAGGGATGTGCCCTCAGTTTGGAAGAAAATGAGCTGACAGAAGAATTGTTTGATTTAATAGACATGGACAGTTATATAAAGATCAATGAAAGAAATAGACTGCAGAAGGTTAATAAAACCCAAAAAGCCAGAAGTCTGCTAAAACAAATGAACACAGTAATTAGGACTGTTCATAGAGATCCATGCAATATAATAGAAGTAAACAGGATATATTACTGTGCAGCTAAATTAATAACTGATAAATTTCTACCACAAGAACACAGGGTAGTGAGGGAAAGGCAGGGGAGAAATCAAATACCATCATGGAAATATCGAATAGAGAAAACTATAAAGCAATTAAGACAAGAAGTGTCACTGTTAGAAGACTATAGAAGAGGAAATAGATCACCAAAATATTAAGAAAGATAGATGTGATAAAAGTGATGCACAATATTAGAACAGACTAGGATCTATCATGCACTATTGCAAATAAACTAAAAATTTCAGCACAGGCAGAAAAATGTAAAATATATGAAGATAAATATAAAGGAAAAGTGCAAAATAAGCAATTTATTGAGGACCCAAAAAGGTTTTATAGAGAACTGGGAAATAAGGTAAAAGGAATTGAAAGACCACCAAAAAAAAAGAAGAAATAGATACATTTTGGAGAAGTATCTATGAAGATCCTGTGGAACATAACAAAGATGCTAAATGGATAGAAGAAGTAAAAGAAAGAATAAGAAATTTAAAGGTACAGGATATGAAATGGGATGAAGTAACAGCTAGAGAGATTGAAACAAAGTTAAGAAAAGCCTCTAATTGGAAAACCCCAGGCTCAGATGCAGTACCTAACTTCTGGTTAAAAGTATTAACATCTTTGCACGGAGATTTAGCCATGAGTAAGAACTATTTATATGTGCACTCAGAACAGACACCAACTGGCTAACAATAGGAAAAACAATGCTCCTACTTAAGAGTGAACCTGCAAGCTACCCTAAAAATTATAGACCAATAACTTGCCTTCTAATGACATATAAACTATGCACGGGAATTGATGCTGACAGAGTTTATAGTCATTTAGAAGAAAACTCAATTATGGCAGTAGAACAAAATGACAATAAAAGAAAGTCATATGAAACAAATTATCATTTGTTGTTAAATAAAGTCATAGTGGAGAACTGTAAAAAAGGGGAAGAATCTAAGTATAGCATGGATTGACTACAAAAAAGCATTTGATAGTATCCCTCATTCATGGATAAATGAGTGCTTAAAAATGTATAAGATACACCCCACACTGATCGATTACATAACAATGGCCATGAAACAGTGGCAGATCACTTTGCAATTAAGCCATGAAAAAGGAAAATTGTTATCCCAGGGATAAAAATTCAAAGGGGGATATTCCAAGGTGACTCTCTGTCACCATTACTATTCTGCCTTGCCCTCAATCCATTAAGCTGTTTACTCAACAGCTTAGGCCATGGCTATAATCTAGCTCCTACAAAACAACAAAGGGTAAAGACTTCTCACCTTCTCTTTGTCAATGATTTAAAGCTGTATAGCTCATCAAATGAGGAACTGAAAGCACAACTGCAAGTTGTCAAAACTTTTTTAGATGATATAAGAATGCCATTTGGTCTTGATAAATGTGCAAAAGCAACCTTTAAAGCAGGAAAACTGCAACGCCAGGAAAACATCAGTTTGGTTACAAGAATGTGATATAAAAGAACTTGAGCAAGAAGGAGTGTATAATATTTGGGAATTGATGAAGGATCAAAAATAAAACATGAACAAATGTGAATAAAACTTAGTAAGGAATACTGCAGAAGACTTAAATTAATCCTGACAATAGCATTGATATCTTGGAACAAAGGTCAAGCTATAAAACAATTTGCTGTTCCTGTCCTAACTTACAGTTTTGGAGTGATTGACTGGCCCCAAAACATGTTGGATAGATTAGATAGGAAAACAAGAAGGATGCTTCATGCTCACCAAATGATTTATAAAAATCACTACATACCAAGATTATATATTCCACGTTCCGAAAGAGGGATGGGCCTCCTTGAAATTGATTATATGTATTGATCTGCAATCGTCGGACTCCACACATATCTGCTGATCTCACAAGACCCAAACATAGTGAAAGTTTTGAAACATGAGGAGAATAAATCTAAGATGACTTCTCTGCTTAATCTAGCAAAAGCTTATCGGCGTCAAGCAGGAATGGAAATCAAACCAGAAGTAGATAAAAATCAGGCAGCAACTGAATGTGCCAAAAAACAAAAGAAAGAATATAAGGTGAAGGATCAGATGAGAAGTCAAGGAATGTAGAAAAAGCATAAATAGAGTTGCAAGTATAAAAAACTTCTGGAAGAACCTCATGTTGATCAGGAACGAACACAGGAATGGATAAGGAGAGGCAAATTCAAACCAACAGATGAAAGGTTTCATTAGATGAACGTTCACTTAAAAGCTGTCGAGCATGTCGTAGTCGACATTTTAAGATTTTGTTCATCATATATTAAATACTGGGTGAGCAAATGGGTATAACTAAGGAAATTATTTTTCTGATCTGGGATACAGGATTTGAATAGTCTAGTCTTACTAAGGCCTTCTTAAGTTTAATTCTGGCGGCTGCCAAAAAAGCAATTACTAGAAAATGGAAATCAAAAGTCTAAACCAACCTTACTTGAAGTAGTGAAAATTGTGACAGAGGTAAAAGAATGGGAAATGAGATCTTTAGAAAAGGGTAGGCGTAAAATACATAGAAAATAATGCAAATTGTGGGAATAATTCATGCAGAAAAATGTTTTGCAGGAGGAATGAAGTTTAAGAGAAGGCATGAATTTAATAATTGATATAATGTTGCTTAGCTTAGCACTGTGGTGGTGCAGCAGTTAGTGTTGTCACCTCACAGCAAAAGGTTCTGTGGTTCAATTCTCGGCTAGAGCACCTTCTATGTGGAGTCTGTATGTCCTCCCTGTGGTCAAGTGAGTTTTAAAGTCATGCAGGTAGGTGCATGTATGTGTGTGTGTGTGTGTGTGTGTGTGTGTGTGTGTGTGTGTGTGTGTGTGTGTGTGTGTGTGTGTGTGTGTGTGTGTGTGACTTCAGTGAAGGTTAGGCGCTGGGCTGGCAACTTGACACCATAAAAACTCCACTGCCAATTAATCTCAGAACCGGTGATCCGTTGTGGCGACCCATAACCGGGAAAAATTGAAAGACATTGCTTTGCATATAATGTTGCTTAGCGTATATAATATATATAACAATAGATGTGAATTATAATGTTTGTAAATGTGAACTTGTTAATATAGTTTGATTACTTTTATATAAGTCTGTCTATGTCACAAGTGATAATTCATTAAAACTGTTTAAAAAAATAATAAGTGCAAAATGTGCCTGTTGTACTTTATCCCAGATAGTATCTCTTCCTTAGTAAAAAATTCTCAGCTGTCATGGATCATCTCTGGCTCATTCCATGGCAAACTCCTGCAAACTGTAATGATATAAACTGTATTTAACCACATAACTAACACTTCTACCTGAGAAAGTCAGCCCCTGTCATATTTGTTATCAGTTTTCATCCCATCCAGTGATAAATTATTTTATATATATATATATATTTATGTCTCATTATCAAATACCGTTGCTCTAGTTAACAGCTCTAACCTTTCTAGATCACAATATTACTGCCCCATAACTAACTCCAGTACCCTACCCGGTACCATTGTGCTTGTTAACCATTTTCTTTTAATTCTGATTTTTATGGCAGTTAAGTGGTCTCTGAATGAAAACTTTGCTATTATATTCTACTGTCTGTCTCTTTGGACTGCTTTTATGCTGCATTAAATTCATTACTTGTTACTATGGTCCTTGCTAACCATTTTCTACAAATTCAGTATTGCTTATGGCAGTTAAGTGGTCCCTGTATGAAAACCTTCCTATTATATTCTGCTGGATGCTTTTTTGGCCTGCTTTTATGCTGCTAATATTAAACTCTTTGCCTGATTCCATGGTCCTTGCTTGCCCTGTAGCGCTAAATAATGTAGCATATACAAAATGATTATAGTGGATATTTTCAATCATCGCTTTCTTTTGCAGTTATTCTACTTTTCTTGTTAGGATGGTTCAGGCTTACTTCTATTTGTCAAGTTCAGATCAGCATTGTTCATGCTGTGTATCCATACCTGTGTGTAAATGCTTTTATTTTCTGTTTTATTTCTGCTTGATCTGTAATACAACAACATTGGCTTTGAAAAAGAGACTGGAGCTGCCTTAACAAATCACCCTCGCCTATCAAAACTCAATAAATAAAGAACAATGACTAGTACATTACTGCTCTGCTTCGGGCACTGGATTTTTTGTACCAATGTTATATCATTAATACTTTACATTTCAAATTATGTCAGTTCAATTAAAATCACATTTTTTAAAATATTCTTATAATTAAAATATTTTATATTTTACAGAAAGGTTATTTAGATTTACTTTTTGGCCAGTAAAAATATATGCAGTACTCAGATATCTCTAGTGGTTGATATGGAAAGGCTATCTAGAAGAAGACTCACTTCATTTACTCAGAATCACACATTATTCAAGTGGTGCTTGGCGGGCGATCGCAGTTCCAATCTGCCCGATCTCTACATTAAGTGTGTGGTCTATTAACTGTGGAAACTGTGAACCAAGCTGTTTCCTTATCAACTACAACACTGATAGAAGTTCATATTATAATGCAGGACTACTAACTCTTCACAGAATGTCGCTTTATAATTACTTAGTAGGGACCTGTCCTTGAGCAAAAATCATTTGCATTTAGAGTGAAAAAAGTTGAAATTCTTTATCAAGAAAAATAGTAACCAATGTTAGTGATTTGGGTTTCAGGTGTCATTCATTTGCTTGCTTGAAGCTAATTATTGTTGGCAACTGTGACTAATTATCTGTGTATGTATGTATACATAGGTGTGTGTGTGTGTGTGTGTGTGTGTGTGTGTGTGTGTGTGTGTGTGTGTGTGTGTGTGTGTGTGTGTGTGTGTGTGTGTGTGTGTGTGTGTGTGTGTGTGTGTGTGAGAGATTGTGTTTGACAGGGAATATGCACGTGTGAGAAACATGAGGCAGGCAGCCATTCAATATCCTAAAAGATATAGACATTATGTCTTGATTCATAATCCCCTTTAGAAATAACACTTGTTGGGTAAATACTTTTTTGATGAAAATTAAACAAAGCTGAAGTTGCTGGAGTTGAAAAAAATAGCTACTTACTAGTGCTAGTACTTTATTTCCACATCTACTAAAATACACATTTCATCACACTGCTATGTCCTTCTGCTAGAAGTTCATAATATAGTCACAAAATGGGGAATATTGCATTCATCTTGGAGTATCTGGAAAAAAAGATGCATTTGTATGCACATTTCTATGTTGAAGGCATAGAGTGCCACTGGGAGGGAAGATGACGTATTGCAATGTGTGAAAGAAAAAATCAGATGAAAGGCACAGAAGCCCCCTTTTCATTTAGCAAATTGGTGAAATACAGCTTCAGCCCTATTAAAATAGCATTTTTGAGAATATTTTGTCTTTCTCCTACAGACATCTGATAGAAAATGAAAGTTTGTGCATTTTTCTCCCTATCTTCATTTCAGATTTGTAAGACTTAAATATGCAATATATGTCCCTGCTTGAATTTGCTTCTATTTGCCTTAGAAGGGCAGACATTAAGAATTATTTTCAGTACTGTGCTTGAGTTTTTTTTTTTCAGAACACTACAAGAAAATTCTTACAATACATTATATTCATATATATTTTACAGCTTGTAAATTTGTTCAGAAATCCCATTACAAAAATACACTATGTTCATCAACTGTGTGAGTATAAAACATTTGATGTTGCCTAGAATTTTTTTTGTGATAAGTCACCCATTGTGAGGGGTGAGGTTCACTGATATCTGCTATTGCACAGGACAAAGTGAACACAATGCCACAAAGTTGCACAATGCAGACTTTTATGCATTGAATTAGTGCCCGTGGATGAAAATAAAGACAGGAAAAGATAAGGACCAAGATGCAGTTATTAAGTATGGTAAAACAATTATTGATGACTTACTAAAATTATATATATATATATATATATATATATATATATATATATATATATATATATATATATATATATATATTTTTTTTTTTTTTTTTTTATGCTTAACTGGGTAAGGCTGATGGATGATGCATATCCCTTTTAGGGGTGAGACAGGAGGACTAACTGTCTAACTGACTTGCTCAAAGATGGAAGGAAACAAACTCTGTACCTTTAACTACAAATAGCAGCTTTTTAACAGCACATATCCTTAGACATCAGAACTAACTGTTAGATAGGTAGTAGTGTATGGTGTACAGCACACACCATAGGAATTTAGGATCAAGCTTTCAGAAAGGAATGTAGAAGAGAAGGGTCAAAATGCAGGTTTATCTAATTAGTTTTAGTTTTAGTTTAATAACAGGGATGGCAGCATGATCCACATAAAACCCTATAAGGGCTCAGCCCATGCATCAAACAAAGAATAGAAAGATCAAAGGAGACACACTGATGGAATATATTATATTTGAACAGTAATAATTCAAAACTAGTAATAATAATAATAATAATAATAATAATAATAATAATAATAATAACAATGCAAGTGCACTGTGAGTAACAAGGACAATAATAAATCATTTTTGTTTACATGCTTTTCTCCTCAGTACCTGCTTATCAAGGCTTTTCCATAGGCTCTGAGATGATTCATTCTCAATGCACAGGGATCTACCTGCACCAAGCAAGAGACAACCAGAGGGGGCTATTATCCAGATGACCATGGAGAAATTTGTGCCCCTGACTGTACCTGTCTTCCATTTGTTGCCAGGTAGTGGGGTATTTGATTTAGTAGCCTAATTACCTGCTTTAACCTTACCAGACCAGGGCCATTCATGTTGCAGAATAGACCCTAATTGTCTCCAGGGAGGAAACTACACAGCACTCTGGCACTCTTAGCCTATATCTTCTCAGGTGCAGGCCATGGGGAGGTTCTACTAAGACACTTACACCATCCACCTGGTGACTCATGCAAGCATGGGTGCACTACACCTTCCCCATATGTTTGCATGCATAATCTCATGCATATGCTATAGAAAGTTACAGTCACTGGCCTGGCACCACTAACTTAATATCCTCAGTCTGGCTTTTATCAGTGCTGTCACTACTGCACAAGCCTCCTCTTGTACACAACAGATTCACCAGCCAAAACCACCTTTCCTTCACTCCCAAGATACATAAACCCACATCAGCCACTCAGTCCTCCTCTTCTCTTGTGCATCTCTTCAAATGTCTGAGATGATACTCAAACTTGAGCCACCTGAGCAGTAGTCAAGCCTTTAACTCTCTATACCACAGACTTGGTTGAAGACTAATAATAAACAATGTCTTATAATACCTTCAATCAAAATAATTCAAAGTCTAAGTAAACCTAGAAGGATATAAACCAACACCAGAAACTTAAAGACAGAAAAGCAATATAAATGAAAAGGTCAAGAAGGATATGTCACTAGTATAGTTATTTGAGATGCACATTGCAGGGAAGATGAAGTTTTGTTTGCAGGTGAATGTTTCAGCATAAAAATGTGTAGGACAGGTCTAAAATGCTTCAGATTAGCAATAATATTGTTAAATTCTTTACATTTGCTTGACAGCAGGAGATGACTAGCTTATCTAATCTGTATATCAGGCCATTCTACCACTTTTTCACCATATGTCTTATGCCCTTTTGAATCCCTTGGTGGTTTATCTCTTTATTACCCATGACAGTAGTTGAGAGAATAGCTGACCATTACAACTGCTACTTGTGTCTTTCTTTCTTAGTCCTTTCCGCTCAAGGTGGCTCCTTCATATTTCTCTATCGTGATCCTGATCCAAAGTCCCTCCCTTCCATCTTTTATTGCTCTGTACAGACGCAAATGCCTAGATAGTAAATTTTATCTATAAAGTTACCTTTAGAACTGAAACCTGCAACTTTGTGTGGTTAAAACAAAACCACTGCATGGAGACAAGCTTAGAGCAGCTAGTTTACATGTTAAACAGCACTACTATCAAACCTTAGCATAATCTAACCTAATGTAGTACCAAACCCCACAGACTACCCAAGGAAACCTCTGTATAACCCAGTCTACAGCCTACAACAGCCAACCCAAATACAGGTCCATACAACATGGATATGCAATTTCCAAATGTCTTCATAGCCAGCTTGGCAAATATGGCCATCCTGAGACAATGTAGCAATTGTCACAAAAGCAAAATGCTGAAACGAACCCCCAGCACAGTGCCAAAATTCAACTTTTATTTCCAGTTAAGTGCTTTCATCTCCTGATATGGGGACTTCATCAGAACTCCTTATTGTAGTTATCAACAATGTAGCAACTGTCTCATGTTCATAGACAAAAATGTAATCCTTAAAGAAACAAGCACAGTGTGCAAGACATGCACATACACAATTTCACTGGAGGCAAAAATCTTACATACAACCAAGGTTATTATGAACACACACACTACATCCACCACACTTGTCCACTGCACACAAAGACCAACTTATGCTGAGGCACTAAAAAGCAATCTTCCCAAACTTCAAAGACCTTCTAAGTCTTTAAAACTTGTCTTCAGCAATCTCTAAAGCACTTGCAAAAAGCAACACTAGACATCACACATTTGTCTACATCCAGTGAAGCCCTAAGAGCAAAGCCCATAAGGCAAGAAAACAGAGATGTGTTGCTTATCTGGAACCAGGATCCACCAAGTTACACATGCAATCAAGTCACTACACCACAGGTACAAATATAATCGTCCATGTGGGTGTTAATAACCTGAGATGTACCTCCCCAGATTATATAAAGAAGGACCTTGATCACTCTGATTATGTGTCTCAGGCAGGTATGTGCCTTGCATTGAGCAGCATTCTGCCTTCATCAAGGATGATGCCACAGTACGAACAAATGATGATTGACTTTAATAATCGGCTTAGTTTCTAGTGTCTTTCCAGGGGGGTTCAATATTTGAATTTAAGGACATAGCTAACAAACCACATTGCTTTGCAAAGGATGGTCTGCACCTGTCTCCCTCAGGATTCCAAATACTGGCTAAAATTTTATCCACAGACTTTTTTTAGACAATGCCTCATTGACAACCTACTGACATAGCAAATAAAATCCAAAGAAGCCTAAAGGAGCCACTGCTCAGTGCTAGGAGCCTAAACAAGAAACTCCACAGCCTGCAGTCTCTCCTCATTCTGGAGAATACAGACATCTGTGCTGTTACTGAGACATTGTTTAAATCCACAGAAAGTATTCCATCAGTGCAAGGCTTCAGTGCTTTCTACACATATAGATCATCAACTGCACGTACATGGACAAAAAGTAGAGGAATCTTGATCTACATTAGCAACAGGTTTAATTCTAAGTTGGTAAAGGATGATGCCCTGGAGTATATCCACATGTAAATCACCATAGACAAAGTCCCATACCATATCCTGGCAAGCTATAGGCCACCCTCTATATCCCAAGAATCCTATAGCTTGTACTTACACCTACTGGAGATACTCACTATTAAACCAAATGCCCTAATCATGGGAGACCTTAACTAACCCTCTATAGACTGAGAAACATACACTACCTCAATCTGTCAGGCACAACGACTCCTGCACTTTGTTAACATAAGTACCCATGTCCAGATAGTGTGCACATCCACCAGAGATTAAAATATACTGGCCCTGGAACTCACCAATATTGGAGAGTGCTGCACACCCCTAAGTGGCTTACTGGTGAGGTCAGATCACAAAGTCACCTCCTGCAAAATAAAAATCAACTCAGTAACCCCAGCAAACCATGCAACAGTTAGAAACTGTTTCAAAGCATCATATTAAGTGATAGTTACTCAAAATTCAATGTCCCTCCTAATCCCAAGTTTACAATAACCTATGTGGAATTGTTCACAGACACCCTGTATAACCATATAAATGGCTGTATAAAGACTGCTGTACCTACTAGAAGTAAGCCCAAAACAAACTCTAAAAACAACCACACCGGTGGAACCCTAACCTTAACAAGGGATGTAACAAAAAGAGAAAATTCATGGTTAAAATCAGGTAGCACAACCCTCATAATAAGAGCTCACTAATTAAACTAAGCAGGAAAATAAGAGGACTAATTAAGTCCAACAGGGCCAATTACAAGTTCAAGATAGCCTCACAGGCTAAAAGCAACCACAAGGCCTTCTAGAGCTATGTCCATAACCTCAAAGAGAGCACACAGCATTGTGCCAAACTGGTGGCCATTGGTGCCATCTTCACTGAGAAGAGCAACATAGCAAATCTGCTGGCTGACAAACATACCTCACACTTCTCCCTCATAAAATAACTACTAGTATACCCCCCTCCGCACATGTACAGTATTAGCAGGTCTTGGTGGTGCTCACTAATAGCAAAAATCAGCCTCGTTTGGTCCCAACAGTGTCCTGGGATGCATCCTGAATAGCTTGAAACATAACCTATCAGAACCACTTGAGTCACTTTTCAACTATAGCCTCAAAACAGGCTTTGTACCACAATGATGGAGAACTGCAATGGTTAACCCTGTTCACTATGATGACCATTAATCAATCCCATAAACTACAGACTCATCAGTCTGACTAGTCTAATTTGCAAAGTTATGGAATGAATTATCATAGAAATGATCATTAAAGACCTAGGCAGTCTTCAGACTCTGGACCCAGCCCAGCATGGATTTGTCAAAGGAATATCATGCCTACTAATCCTGGTGGACTTTTTTTAGAAGGTCACCAAGGTAATTGATGAGTGGAAAACAGTGCATATCACCTGCCTGGACCTGGCTTAGATGTTCGATAAAATACTTCACCATAGTATAGTTGACAAACTCATCAAACTGGGCATAAAACCCCTACATAACTCACTGTATTGCCAACTGGCTCACAGACAGGACCCAGGAAGTCAGGACTGGTGAGATCACCTCCACTATGAGACCAGTCACCAGTGGGGTACCTTAGAGCTCCAGCTAGGATGGCTCCTATTTGGCATCTACTTCTCAGAGGTAAAGGCTAATGTCAAGGGCCTTTGGCTGACCAAGTTCACAGATGACTGTAACTTGGGAGCTATCATAGATTCCCACCATGACACAAACATCTTACTTAGAAGAGGGTCTAATACAGAAAATGATTGGAGCAAAGTCACAGATTAAAACTCAGTGCCAAGAAATACATTATTTTGCCTTTTGGGAAAACATCCACCAAGGCTAATTACTCCATTGATAAGACACCCCTAAGAGTTGACCAGTAGTCAGGGATCTGGGAAAATATATAGACAGTAATCTGGCCTTTGACCAACATGTGGCCAAGGTAGTCAGAAAATCATTCTATGTCACCCAACTTATAAGTAAGGGCATGCCATCCAGGTCCAAGAAAGTCATAAAATTACTTTATTCATCCATTATCAGACCCATCATTAGGTATAATGCCACCTTCAGCATTACCTGACCAGACATATGCAACAGCTGGAATGCCCAAAACGTTCCTTACCAGGAGAATCCAGGAAATAAACACATTGTCCTATATGGAATGCCTTAAAATCCTATATCTATATTCAGTCTCCTACAGGTTACTGAGAGGTACTCTATGTCTGGCATTCAAGGCATCCTCAAATCCATCTGTAATTAACATTTTGCACATCTACATAATGAATAGCATCAGAACCACTGGATACAAGGATTTCAATTTTGCTTGCAACATAAACAGTACACGTTGGCAAAACAGATATGTGACTCAGAGGATCCCCATACTCTGGAACAGGATCCCCATCCATGTGTTGAAGAGTCCATCCCTAACCCTATTTAATTGTAATCTTGACCAATAGATGGGAAATCAGGAAATTCACCCAAACTCTGGCCCCAATGTCTCTGATATACAGAGGCAGACAGTAACTATGCCCAAACTAACATACCTCCCACATCCATCCATCCCATGATACACAGGGAAACAAATCAGTTGGGTTGCACGGGTAGGCTTATAAAGCTCCTGGTGGTCTCTATAGTAGTATATACTTATGAACCTATGAGTCTATGAACAGTCTTTTTTAGTCTCTAGGAGAAGAGGTCTGGCTCTTCTGGTCTCTGGTCAAACTCTTTTAACTCCACTCCCACATACTCCTCTGGTGGATTTCTCCTAGATTCCTTCCAGCAACATGATGTTCTTCTTGTATGTCCTCCACAGCTGCAGACATTACTAATGTTGTAGCCTGCTCAGGGTAATGTACATCATCACCATCATCATCATCAACACCCTTTTTCCCCATTTTCTACATGGGGTCGGGGTATCATGCCAGCTGTCACCATCTTTCTCTATTTAATAACACTCTCCCACTTTCTTTAACACTCATGCCTGTCTGCTACAGGTCTTCTGTCATACAGTCCCTCCACCTCTTTGCTGGATGCCCTAGTTTCTTCTTGCCTTGTTCCTGTCTGTACCAAATATTCTTCACCAGATTTTATTCTGCTTTTCTGCACATGTGCCTGAATTGTGATAATCTATTCTCTTTCATTTTTTCTGCAATTGGAGTTACTTTGGCTTCTGCTGTTATATGCTCATTTAATCATCTGTCCCACCATGTGCATCCTACCACCTGTCTCAGGCACTTCATCTCCATTACCTCTAGCTTCCTCAGATGCTCTGCCTTTATTGCACAAATTTTTGCACCATACAGTAATACCGTTCGCACCACTTTTTTGTCCACCTTACTTTTCAGCTTCTTTGGCATTCTTCTGTCATATACTACACCTGACACTCTATGCCAGTTGGCTGCATTCTCTCTTGTTCTAGCTTTGACCTCCTCATTCAGACTTCCCTTCTCCATAACCAACCCACCCATATACTTGAAGCTGTTAACCTGTTCCACTGTTTTCCCTTCTATCTCAGTTCTCAGCTTTTTTTGATTTCCCACATTTGCTGCTATTACAACTGTCTCATCTAAACTCAGTTTCAGCCCAGGTGCCTTCAGTTTTGCATTCCATTCCACTATCCTTTGCTGAAGTTCTTGCTCAGAGCCTGCCTGTAATATCACATCGTCTGCATACAGTAACTTTGTTGATCAGTCTCCTCCAACCTGTTTGCTAATGTAGTCCATCAGCAATATGAATTTTAATGGGCTCAGACCTGAACCCTGATGCATACCCACTTCTAGTAGGAAACCTTCTGTGAGACCAAACACTCTTTGTACTGAGTTACTGGGTTCTTGTACATAGCTTGCACTACTTCTACCAAGGTTTTTGAGACTCTGTACCACTGCAGGACTGCCCAAATCAACTTTCTTGGGACCGTGTCATATGCTTTCTCCAAGTCTAGAAATGCCCAGATGGACTCTTTCTTCATCTCTAGCTTCTTCTCAACTATCTGTCTCACTACAAACATCGGTTCAGTTGTGCTGCTTCCTGATCTAAATCTGAACTGCTCATCTGCCATCTTACTTTCAGCTACCCGGCATATTCATTTATCAATCACCTTCTCCATAACTTTCATGCAATGTGACAGGAGTCTGATACCTCTGTACTGCATGGTTGTGAATGTCCCCTTTGTCCTTGAACACTGACACAGTTATGCTTATTCTCCAGTCACCTGGCATATGGCTTTTTCTCCATATTGGTATGAGTACCCTCAGGAGCCATTTCTCCCCTATCTCATACAACATCTTTATCATATCTGCTGTGACATCATCTGACCCTGCTGCTTTCCTTAGTGCTATTCTCACTTCTTCTATGGTGGGATTCCTCTTATTTCATTCATTGTAGCATTTGTCTGGGACAGTACAGCTTCTGTAGGTTTTCTTCTTTCATAAGGTGCTGGAACTGCTCCTTCCATCTGCCTTTGATGTGCTATGGACTGGTAAGCAGGTTGTTGCTGGTATCCCTTATGAAGGGTGTTTGACTATCTTCTTTATCTCTCTTGTTGCCTTGAAACCTGATATGTTTTTTTTCTGAGCCATCTACTGTGTCACTTTCCAGAAGCTGGTAGAGTGCCCTTGATGCCTTGTTCTTTGCTCCTGCAACTGCTTTCTTAGCTTCTTTGTTAGCCAACCCATATTCCTTCCAGCCTGGTCCAAATAAATAAAATAAATACTAGATCCAAGGTCAGTCCCTGCAGTGCTCTATAGGTCACTTCCCTTATCCCTGGCATCATTCATATCACCACATCCTTCTGTGTCCTGGCTTTTAACCATATCATGATTTAGTGCAGCAGTCTCAGATCTATCCCATCTCCTACAGTTTTCCTAACAGTCCCATCTCTGGAACTGTGCCAAAACCCTTAGTGAAATCCAGGTAGATTGCACCTACCAATACTCCCTTGTCAAGTTTTCTGTAACCAGATGAAAAATTATATCACATTCAACTTCTATTTCCTTCCATTCATGAAAGCACATTAGTTTTTGTTCTGGAGATTGTTGTCCTATAGGAGAGCAACCAGCCTTTCCCTCCAGATTCTCTCCATGGCTTTCCCTATCATTGCTGTTAGGCTAGCTGTCCTGTAGGTCCCCAGATGTTTTCTGTACCCATTTGTACAGGGGTGCTAACTTAGTATCCTCCAGTCCTCAGACACTTGTTATCTTCTACACCATAGACACATCTATAATAACCAATGGCCTGTTGGATTTCTGTTAGGGAATCTACTAACAAGGACAAGATGGAAGAAATAGAATCCTTAGAAATGAATGGTAATAGAAAGAATAATGCAGTT